>NW_027533089.1:7209062-7212660 GCF_008692635.1 Crocuta crocuta | reverse complement strand
ATCCGACAGAGGTTTTCTTTTTTTTTTTCTTTTCTTTTTAAGCTATTTGGATGGTGGTTCACAATTTTTTCATTTCACAGGAACACATACTTTTACTAAGAGAATAGACCAATAAGCCAAACCTGAGACCTATCTCACTGTGGGAGAGATCATCTCTATTACCACGCCTATCCATTTCCTGACTCTCCTTGCTTCCCAGATTTTCTAATATTCAGCCGCTGCACCTGCCACAGATCTAGAAACCACTGTGAGGAGACCCCGTTTTCAACAACAAAGCAGGCGTAGGGTGCAGCATTGCGCTCCGATGAAAACAGAACATCTCTATGAATTTTCTAAATGGCATGTTTCCTCAAATGACAGGAGAAGGTTACAAATACTTATAATGAACTGATTTGAGGCATAAATTGGCCCCCTTCATAGCATGATGGCACTTCAAAAGAGAAGTATAAGAAGCAGGAACCTCTGTCCTCCCCTCAGCCCTCTTCCCCCCACGGCCACCCACCGACGCTCAATAGTACATCCCATTTGTCTGCAGCTAGAACAGCAGCGGCCACTCAGGGCCCCCTAGTATGTGGTGTATGTGTGTACACATACATTGAGATTAAGTGTTCCTTTCCGATTTGGGGTGTAGATAAATCCCCCTTTTATGAAATCACTGTCTTCACAGGTGTAATTCCTAATGGCGAGTTTTTCAAGAGGGGTTCCTGTGATACCCGGAAGTGGAACTACCTCTACATTAAGAGGAAAACAGAAAGAAAAAGCAGGCTCTGCTGTATTGAAACTTGCTTTTCGTTGGAAAGATGCTGAAGGCAGAAGTGTACAACTGCCTGCCTTTCAATATTCCATTTGCAAGAACATCTTTTCATTGATCTCTGTCTATATGTCCTGAAAGTGTGTGGTGTTAATTTGTTTTTTGAGATATAGATCACATAGTGTTACCGACACTTACACTTCCCATTAAGGTTCTTGTAACGTGGTCTATTTTGACTTCTTTTGCAGCAAACTCACATCTGCTATTGTAGACAGAATGCTATACAAATCCAAACAAAACAAAACAAAACAACCCAGTTCCTATGAAGGCTGAGGTCCAAGCACCTCTGACGGCAGTTTATTTCACAGTGGAAATGTTTTGTCATGACGTGTGTGGATGCTTCAGTGATCACTGAAAATTTTATAGACAACTTCCTGGTGAAAAATTTGTTCCTCATTCATTGAACTCAAAAGAAAAATAGAATTTTCACCTTAATGTGTTTTGCTAAATTTTAAAATGTGAGGGGATTTTTAAAATTAAACTTCTACTGCCCCATCTAGTTTTAATGGATGAAGAGGACTTTTCAAAGTAATTCGTTAATGCTACTGTTTGTGAGTACTCCCAACATGCTGCCAGCGCTGGTGTCAAGGAACATATTAACACTGTTGCATTTCACCCTCTCAACAAGTCACCCAGATGTGCATTTCTCCCATTTCATATTGATATAGAAACTAAGGCTCAGAGGGCACCTGGGTGGCTCAGTCAGTTAAGTATCTGACTACAGCTCAGGTCATGATCTCACAGTTCGTGAGTTCGAGCCCCACGGCAGGCTCCATGCTGACAGCGTGGAGCCAGCTTCGGATTCTGTGTCTCCCTCTCTTTCTCTGCCAGACCCCTGCTCGCTCACTCATTCTCTCTCTCAATCTCTCTCTCTCTCAAAAAATGAATAAAACATTAAAAAATTTTTTTTAAATGAAACTAAGGCTCCCAGAATTTTGGTGGCTCACCCATAGTCAGGACAGATTACAATGCCAGCCCACTGGCTCAGTACTTACTCAAAATAATGCTGATGCTTCAGGTAAAAGAAGGTCATGATTTTAAATCTCACTGGGCTGATAAAACAGGCATTACACTGAGGGTTTATATTACTATTTCCATGGCACTAGAACTTCATATGCATAAAGTGTTATTTTCTGACATTATGTAGCTTGATTTATTTTTATGGTAAGTCCATTGTAGGGCTTGATACATATTTAAACAAGAAAAAGGAAATTAAATCTTAAAAGATCATTTATATAAGATTAGAGAGGCTATCCTAAATACACACATGTGGATAAGGGAAATGTTAACTAAACTGCATTTCATATCTGAGTCGTATTCTCTTCCTGATCTCCTCTGTCTGAATGAAAAGTTTTTCAATCACTATGTTTTTACTGCGGGAAAAAGGACTGGGCTCATCCTTTTCAGTAGGCCCTGAAATACTGCTGATGTGAGACTATGTGAAAAACAGTTAATTTATTGAACGATATCCAAGGAAGGTCTTGATGTTAAAAGCTTTAGAGGTACCTGACGGATATGGGCACTTTTCAAAAACTTTTTTTTCTCTTTGTCATATCAAGCACGTCTCAGACTTTCGGAGCAAGATCCGCAGAGCAAACGATTCTCTTTTTTTTTGTTTCCTATACCTCCTGCGCCACCACTTTGGCTACGCTAAGTGCTGGCGGGAAGCCCCGAGGCCTCCTGCGATCTCAGCACATGTTTGACACATCAGCTCGGGCCCTTCCAGCCTGGCCGGGAACTGTTGGGGTAAGCAGGGCTGATCTTCCAGAGCGCCGGCCAGCTACACCACAGCGTGGCCCTTTAGAACAACTACTGCCCGTCTCTCATTGGACCCTGTCTACAGTTTACTGAACGATGAAATTTATTTTACCATCTCAACATGTTAGCCACGCTATGGGCCCACATGGAACAATTCTGGAGAAGGAACCAGCAATAGTAGTGGAAATGTCATTCCTGGAGGATTTTTTTTTTTAAATATTTGGGAGTTTTACTTACATTTGCAGGAAGGGGTCATAGATTGGTGTAATAGAATTGTGGCAGAAAAGTTAGAATAATGAAGTTGGAAATATTTTTATTTTTTCTTTCATTGCCTTTGCTCTTTAGGGACTATTTTCAGGGATCAAAAAGAAAAGTTTTTTTTCTCTGAATGTTAACGGTGTATCCCCATGACAGCCCCAAACATAGTGGCCCTTGAAAAACAGTGGTTGAGTAAGATGACAAATGTCCTAGATGCCGCTGCATCGGCTCAGACGTAACATGCAAAAAAGGTCACATGGTGCCTCCTCACAAATCATCACAGGCTTTCACATCCTGCATTCCCAGGGCATCACCATTCTCTCAGGGTCAAAGGGCCACACATCAAAGTCTTGCTGGACTTCCCTCCTTATCGTTCCTATCCCGTCAGCCACCGAGCCTTTCTGTTTTCTCTGCTTCGACTCAGCCCGTTCCTAAACACCTCCTGACCTAATGTCCTAGTTTACCTTTTCCAGTTATGCATGTAATACCCCTGCAGACACACCTGAGAGGGACCCAGATGCCCCTTACTCAGTTTGATACTCAAGGCCCCCCAACAGCTACTTCACTTTCGCCTTGCTGGCCGCACCTCCCCATTGCCTGTCCATCGGTCATCTGCCTCCCCATCTCACTTTTTCTTAATGTATACTGTGGTCAATCCTTATTTATTATTACTGATAACATTTCCTGCACATAGAAGTCATTCACGCTAGGGCAGAGATAAGGACACAGAATCTGAAAAAAAAAAAAAAAAAAAACAAGAAGGCATTCCCA
>NW_027533089.1:7154740-7208317 GCF_008692635.1 Crocuta crocuta | reverse complement strand
TGCACACACACAACCAATATTTATGAAATGCCTGTGGCTAGAAGCCATAGAATGCCTGTGCTAGAAGCTGGGGACATACAGTGAGCCAGCCAGACACAATTTTTGCACCCAAGAAGCTTGTTTTCTGTTCTCTTCCCTCTCCTGGACTCAAGCCCATTCACACTATTTAGCTATAGAAGGCCTTCGCTACCTTCCCTCCCTCCAGCTTACGGCAAACCACCTTTCTTTGAATTTCCTCAGCATTTACTGTTCTTATCTCCTGTTTTGACAATTGGCCCATTCAGTCAACAAACTTTGTTTAAAGCACTCACTTCATGCCAGAGAGTTTGCCATTTTCCATGGAGACCATAACATTGTAAAACACACGATCTCTTACTTTGAGCCACTTAACAATATTTACATAACTGACAATAGTAACAAATGGTGGCCGTACAACAGAGGCAAAGAGTGCATGTCACTACATTGCTTGTGCACTGAGACTTCTCCCGACGTGGATATCATTTCAGTACAGTACTACCTAAGGATGCACAGTAGGCAGCAGAGCTAAGATTTGAACTGTGTCCACCTCATACAAAGTCTGACCTCCTCTGCAACAAATTCAGAGACAGCCACAGTCTGTATCATCTCTTTGTATTCCTCTGAGTGCCTAAAACTTATTGCCATTTGAGAAATATTTGTTGAATAAAAGAATTTAGTCTTGTCTTCATAATATCTTGGTCCAAACATCAAAGAAGCCCTCTCTATGGGAGCAGAGGAGGCAACCAGTCTCCAGGAGGTACAGTGGCCTCTGGGTTACCAAGAGGAGATGTGTTGGGGCAGGAATGTCTTATCTGTTCAATAAAGGGACATGGCAAAGAGACAGACAGAAAATACCATATTCAGTTCCAATTGTAGACCATCTGAGCCAGTGAGATCTTGCTATAAAATGATAATAAATTTAGAGATCCTTCTGCGCTGAGGCTTGCTTAAAAGGGTAGAGTCAAGAGGTGACACTCAAACAATCTGAGTGTTGAAAAAGCTTTTTTTGGTTGCCAAGGATGTAAAATTTCACAAAGATCATTTTATTCAGTAAAACAGACATATAAAGAGCACCTACTTAAAATACACTCACGCACACATACATACACACACTTTTGGGCACAGTCAGAGGGTCAAAAAGTAAAAAATAAGAAAATATTCACTAGTATTACAGAGTAGCATCTATAAACAAAAATTATAATATAAAGTCCTCTACTGAAAGTATAAAAGTGTATTGTAGTGTGAGAAATTAATTCCAGCGGAGGAAGTTTTGGATGACTCAATGGCCAGGGTGGGTTTACGTGAGCATAAAATATAGCTAACCACTGATGGTTAACATTTCTTGGAAAGGTGTGTCAGCTAGAGAAAATAGCCAGGACAAAAGCCAGAACAACAGGGTTCAGGAAGGAAGCAAAGCACATAGGAAAACACACCTACAAGGATGAATTAAAGGTCCACCAGTGAAAGCACTGCATCCCAGGGCCAAGAAAAGGCATAGTGTCTTCTATATTGGGGGTGGGGGGGGTGGGGAGCGAAGGAGTCATCTGAAATTTGAGGGCCCATGGGACGCCTGGGTGGCTCAGTTGGTTGAGTCTCCAACTTCAGCTCAGGTCATGATCTCCCAGTTTGTGAGTTCGAGCCCCATATTGGGCTCGCTGCTGTCATCACAGACCCTCTTCAGACCCTCTGCCCCTTCCTCACTCATGCCTTGTCTCTCAAAAAAGAATAAAAACATTTTTAAAGATTTTTAAAAATTGAGGGCCCCAAACCAAAATGATGTCAGATGGAATAACACTAATGAGAGATCAGGACGGCGTCCTTTGCAGTTACGGGATGGAAAAATGTCGAAACCTCCATATTGGCAGGGTCACAGCTGGCCACGGTCCTAGGATGATAGCAGGGTGGGCTGTATGCTCCCAGCTCACTGTATCATTACTGTTGTTAGAATTAAAATAAGTCAAGCCTCTTCCAAGATAATTTTATTAGATCCTCTCAACTTAAAATTTTCCATTATCGGGGCACCTGGGTGGCTTAGTCGGTTAAGCGTCCGACTTTCTCTTAGGTCATGATCTCGCGGTTCGTGGGTTCGAGCCCCGCGTCGGGCTCTGTGCTGACTGCCTGGAGCCTGTTTCAGTCTGTGCCCGCCTCTCTCTCTGACCCTCCCCTGCTCATGCTGTCTCTCTCTCTCTCTCCTAGAAAAAAATAAAAATATTTAAAAAAAAAATTTTCCATTATTTTCTACATTTCCTCCTAGCACTCCTATCATGTGAAAGATGGGTTTTTATTGTATTAGTTCATCTTTTAATTGCATTTTACACTTCCTAAATAATTTGCAACCACTAAAAGTTTGTGATGACTACGCAGTCATTTGTAACCACTATTTATTTTTAGCATTACAAAATCAGAGCACTGAGATATTTTTGCATCGAACTGAAAGGTTTCTATACATGGAAACTTTTCTGTAGGAAAACAACAAGATGCAACAGTGAAAACCAAGTTATCTTTCAGATACAAAGTTAGAGAGATGACATTAGGCCTGGATGTCTCTTCCACTAACTTACTATTTGACTAGGGAATGTTTGGTTTGTGTTTTTATAATTTACAAAAATGGCAAGAATTGATCTCACTACTCTCTATGGCCTCGTCGACCCCTAAAATGTGAGGTTGGGAATTCAACTTTTTTTCACAGAGGTAATGCCATATATGTTCTTCCTTCATATAATATCTTTTTTTAAAAAAAATATTCATTTATTTTTGATAGGGAGAGCATGAGCAAGGAAGAGGCAGAGAGGGAAGAGACAGAGGATCTGAAGCAGGCTCTGCACTGACAGCAGTGAGCCTGCTGTGGGGCTTGAACTCACGAGCTGTGAGATCATGACCTGCGCCAAAGTCGGACACTCAAGCAACTGAGCCACCCAGATGCTCCTCCTGCATTTAATATTTTTGAATAAAGTCTTATATTGAAAGATGCTTACAAAACATGATAGCAAGGCACCTCATATTTTAAGACAGGAATATTCAGAGTATAGCTTTACAGCATAAACTTGAATTAAAACACCTTATAGGGGCACCTTCGTTGCTTAGTCGGTTGAATGTTCAAATCTTAATTTTGGCTCCAGTCATGGTTTCATGGTCAAAGGATCAAGACCCACGTCTGGCCAGGTGCAGAGTGCAGAGCCTGCTTAAGATTATCCCTCTCCCTCTGCCTTTCTCTCACTCCTCACTTGCTCTCTCCCTTTCTCTCTCTCAAAACAAAAACAGAAAAATTCCTTATAATAAAGTGAGGCTGTTGAATCAGTCAGACCTGAATTTGTGTCTCGAGTCTGTCACTTAACTAGCTTTGCAACATGGAGCAAGATATTCAATCTCCCTAAATCACAGTTTTTTCATATATAAAATGGACATAATAATCGGGCTGTGTAAAGATTTATTAAGTTAACTGAAATAAAATATGCAAAGTCATAGCACAGTGTTTTCGTATGTAACAAGCACTCTAACATTACCTGCTATTCTAATAATTACCTGACAATGCTGTGAAAAAGAATTAGGCATGGTCCCAGCCCTTAAGAAAGCAGGTTTGAACAGGGAGATAGGGCACATTAACCACACCATTATGCAGGAAAGAAAAGTGCTATTGTCACGATAACAGCACAGATAGAAGACTCTGGAATTCAGAAGTGGTATCTGTGTGTTTCCTATATAGTATTTGTATCACTGACCTCCAGCCAGTGGTGGAATAGCTAACTTTAGGGCAGCTTGGTACTGTTTCTTACGTCTTGTTTGCAAGATGCACGGGAGAGGATTCTTCCCAGAGCACGCTTGAGGGCTGGGTGCAAAAGCAGCTCTTGTTGGAAGTTCTCTGGCAGCGTGAGGCTCCTGTAGGCAGGTGGTAGGCAACGAGATTTGGAAGATCTCAGGCTAGATCCTCCCAGCTGCTGGAGTCTGAGGACTCCACTGTTAAAAGAGACAGTTCTTTGGAATAAAACTTTGCACCTCTGAGACTCTTTCCTCCACTCATCAAAATATGCCCTCTATTTCCTTGACTCTAACATACAGAAGGCGTACCACCATTTCAATAACGGTCTGTGCGTGCGGTAAGGGAGGGAACTAGAGAGCCTATTACATTAAAGTATATATCCCTTTGTAAAAAAATCCTAATTTCAAAAATGTTAAGGTGTATACAATAAATATGCATCTAAGAATTGAAGAAGTGTAATGTTACTGAGAAGCCAGTAGGATGCACTACGTTTAAGGACTGAGTAACTCCTTCACACATCCTTTCATTCAACAACTGTTCACTGAGCATTTGATATTCAAGCTTCAGGACTATGAATGAGGTTGATTAAGACACTGTTTATACAAACGGGAGCTCTGAATTTAGACAGGTATGTGCAATCACAATGAAGTGAGGCAAGTGGTGATAGAGAGCTACAAAGGGATCCTCCAATACCAAGGATGCAGTAACTAACTGCCTGGGCCACAGGGCCAGGGAGGGCTTTGGGAATCTTTGGAGAGGATGGGACTATTAAAAGATGACAGTGTCTGTTTGTCATGCCTTCATACATTCAGAGTGAAACCAAACAAGGGCTGGGACCACCCCTATCTTGTGAAAGCCAAGTGTGATGTCTCCGTTTCCAGAATCTGGCCAGACTAATGATCATTTCAATCATTCTAATCTGCAAATCTTTTCTGTGTCCATGACCTTTTTCTGCTAGTTCGGCTCTCACTGCTCATGTCAGACTCTCTTTTTCAGACACCATCTGGGAACTATAGATTCTTGCTCCAATTCCAGCTTCTCCCCTTGGCTGTATTTATTTTCTTACTCCACTCCCCATGTCTACAGGTAAAGCCCACACTCGCTTCCTGCCATATGCCAAAGTGACCTGGTATCATTCTTCTCTCTTGTGATAAGGGAGAGTAGAAAATCTGACACCTTCAATTTGGGAGGACGGACAAAGAAGGGAGGGGAGGAAAGAATTCTGAGCAAATAAAGGAGCAATGGGGAAGGGTTACAGGACTTTATACTTTCCTTGATCTATAACAATAGGGTGATTATACCTAATTTATAAGGCATAGTGAGATGGAAATAAATGAAGGAGAGTATATAAATATGCCCAGGGCACTGGTGGCACATACTAAATATTCAACAAATGCACCTCTTCTTCCCAAGTCCATGCAATAGGCAGCTTCTGTTAGAGAAGTTCTGTTGTCTCCAGTAGAAGCCACAAGAGACTCCTTCTAGGGGTTTGTTCAGATCTGGCCTCCAGAATGTCATCTGGATAACTGGCCCAATGGTAACTGGAAATCTCTTTGTGATTTCATGAGTATCTTACTTAACTGTCCCCTCCTACTTCTCCTAACAAGTGCCTGGGCAAAGGTCAATCATAGGCTTGTTTTGAGAATCTCCCGTTACACGGAGAGCTGTTGTATTCTCTAGCTAATCAAATCTTTTGGGACTGAGAATTCTTACTAAATAGTGTGTGTGTGTGTGTGTGTGTGTGTGTGTGTGCATGTGTAGAGTATTTGGGTAAAGGGAAGCCAGAAAGAGAGAGGAAGCTAAAGGATAATGCTGACAGCCCTCAGAATTTCCGTATGGTGTATGTCAGAGCTTAATAGAATATATGGTATTTCAACTTTCCTTTTATTTTAAAATTGTCTTTATATCTATTAAACATATTTTTGCTAAAATGCATTTTGCATAAACTGGAGTGTATATATGAGTGTTTATGCTGCTGTCCAGTTCATGGGCCTCGAAGAAGCACTGGCCTTGTACAAACAGTAGTGGGGTCAATTCCTGGCCACTAGAATGGATTCATTGGTATATTTACCTAAGGAAGCCAGCAGAAGACATAATTTAGGGAGTGAGCTCATGCTGTAATCATGAGTGGGAGCTAAGGTTAATATCAAGGAACAAGTACTAGGGGTCAGGGCCAATAGCGTGCACAAACAGTAAGGATGGACAAAAGGCAAGAAGCCAAAAGCTCAGGACATCAGAGAGTCGGAAAAGTAGCCACCAGGTATGATTTTTTTTTTTATCTCAAGCAAGTGTCAGGCACCTAGCAAGGCATATAGTTCTTAATTAACTATAGTTTCAGAATGTTTTCTCTGGGATTCTGGAAATGGCACAAGTACTTTGCTTGAATATAAATGGCCTTGATTTATTTTGAATCAAAGAATAGTTGAATCATAGATCTCCAGGGTTTGAAGAAGGGGCATTTGAATTCAATTAACAGAACCATTGCTGATGTTCAATCCATTCCCGAGCACCCAAACAATTGACTAATATGTACAATAGGAAACTTACTTTTTCTTGAAATAAACTATTTATATCTTCCTAAGATTCCCAGGGAAAGCAAGACTATCCCATTTCACACTGCATCTTATTCCATTGATTTCATGTTTCCATCCATTTATCCTAGATTTCCTAGTCATGAGAACAAATCTTGTCATCTTGTACGAAGGCCATGTAATATATAATGTGCCAGAAAACTTCATTATGTTTAGTTTTTATCAACATATTTCAAGTAGAGCTTTGGGGATGAGGTAGAGAAAATTTAGTGAAAACTCAAAGTTCATTCACCTATCACAGTGTACGCAATATGCCTATAATAAACGAAGGATACTGGCTAATTATAAAATTAGTCTCATTAGTTCAGCCTACAGACATCAGACGAGTTCATGTGGGAAATGACAACTGTCTCTTTGATAAAACCATTATGAAAGATTCAAATCAAAATCAATGATCATTTCTGAGCCATTGAATTCAGAGAATTTCCAAGTTGAGTTGACTTCTTTGGATTACAGATTCCATAAGGCCAGATTTACAATCACCCTGCCCTAAATTTGGAAGTAGCTAAATGTGACAGGACTGACTGCGGATGTCCATTTTGAGTGCCTTCATCTACAAATCCCTGTGATGGGCTAGGCGCGTTTCCCAAATAATTCCCTACGCAGAGGTATGTATTAAAAACAGCTTGTCAAACTGACTAAGAGGGAAACTCGGTGTTGCCCAGTCCATCTCCCTACGCAGACACATTTTGACACAGTGTATTTGAGTGCTAATAATGACATTAGAAGATGTTGGAAAGAGATCTAATTCAGCATGCAGAAGTGACTTTGCTGTCATCTCCTATTTTCTGCGCAATTGACAGCAGATACTTGGGGCTGAATTTTTATTTCAGGTCAAATTTCCAAGGCATGAGGCTGTCTGTTAGAAACAGATAAGACCAAAACCAATACGAAAGCACTTGTTGGAAGTGTCAGTGATGCTGAGAATTTGAAAGGGATGCTTCAGTTTTCTGTTTAGGACATGACACAACAACATATGTTTTAGCATCAAGAAAAACCAACCAGCAGCTCCCTGTCATTTTCCATGGTTCCTACTGGGAAGGTTTCAGAAGAGAAGTCTGATTTCTTTGGGAGATGAAATGACTTTTTTAAAACACGGCCTTTTGTGCCATCTTATTTTCTCCTAGCCAATATTTCCCAGAATAGTTCAAGCAAATTAAACTGACCAGTATTTTTTTTTTAAAACACAAAGATCAATAAGGCCTAATTGAAGACTTCTATAGTCAAGAGGAAATAGTGTTTACATAACTGTACCTAAGGTTGGCAATCAAGGAAGTTGAAGGTTTATAAAATCATTCAGCTATGCTGACTCACGGAATTAAATGGTAAAACGCAGGCGTGTTTTTAAAAGTTACTTTGTACGCGCTCTGGGCGAGTCTCCGCGTAATTCACATTCCGCCGTCTGGCAAACGTGCTCATGCTTCCTTCAGCTCCTACAGGCTAAGTTAACATTCACCCAGCCCAGCTGTAGCTAACACTGCCATTTTGTTGCCGAGAGCTATTGATGCCTGGGTACCGTTTTGCCACTTTAAGTTTAAATTGGAACTACTTCCACAAAAGTCAAGAGTCTGTTTTATTGTTGGAACGGAAGCTTCAACATCAAAGTCAAAATCCGAACACGATCGCAGTCCTCAGTTGACAAAATTCTCTCTTTCCTGAACAGAATTCCCGGTACCCGAGAGCTTCCTGTATTTCATACGCACACCCCAAACCAGAATGTAAGTGTGTATTTCTCTTTTCCCTTTTTGTGCCTGCTTTATTTCTATTAGTAGTGCTACTTAAACATTTCCTGTGGCATTGCATTAAAATTTGTCATTTTATTTTGCTTCTCAAGAAAGAGTGATTTAAAACTCAACCATGCACATAAAGGTATGATTTGATGTAGTGCCCTCAACCATTTGTCATCATAGATGGTTCGTTCTTGGAAATAGAAGCCTTGGGGAACCCTAAACTCCAAACCCGAAACTACCTCACAAGGGGCCCGATTTGCAATTTGTAACAAAAGTGAACCCTCCTGGACTCATTAATCTCAGGGGACCCATGTCTCACACTGCCTCCGTTTCCCAGTAGCTTTACCTCAGGGACAAGCACTTTCCTTCTTTTTGCATTTCTTTCGTTTAGCTGGATTTCTTCGCAATACTCTACATAAACAATAGATTTTAAAACATCGTTGCCTCGAAGTCTTTCTACGAACAGATTTCTTTCACGAGCCTGTGAAATTGTCATCGCTTTGGTCTGTATTTATGCAGCTCGTATAAGGTAAAGCCATAAAGCTATAGTCCTTTTTAAGTTTAAATAGGCAACGTTTTTCCTACAACTGAATGTTGTCTTTCAAAAATAATCTCTTTTGGAGGCTATGCATCAATTCCAGCAAATCTGCCGTTGTTCAAACTTTTCCAGAAACTTCTCTATTTGAGTGTCCTTTGGAGTCAGTGTACAATTTCTAAGAAAATGTTTCATTGTTGTTTAAATGATCCACTCATAATTTATAGTTTTTGTCCCTTATTTGCCAATAACACTATTACATTTTCTTATTTATTTTATGGTTATAAGAATAGACTTCACCATTCCCAAACAATCGATCGCACCATTGACTGACCGCTTCAAAACAGCAAAACCTGTCCTCACAGGAAGGGTGACCACACTGTGGCGGACAGCTGAAAGAATGAATCCCTGTTTCTGGACACAGTTCTGAAAAAGGAGGTCCAAAATTATTTTAACCTATGGTATCACCAGAAGAAGTGAATTGCCTCTCATAATCCCTTGTGGTTCTAAAATTCTGCAAGTTATTTTAGATGAACTTTGTATATCTGTTTAATACTATGACCATACTTCATCCTCAATATAACATTTTTCCTATGTTGAGCATTTTTATCTTGACCTGCCAGAGAGCACTCAGAGAGGTCAGGGCCTTTCAGTTTACCCGTTTTTCTCAGTTCCATGGGGAATGTTTTCAATGAACCAGTGACTCCCTATCTAGGTCCAGGTGAACACACACATACATACATGTGCACACGCACGCATGCGTCTAAAAAAGCCCAAAAAACAAAACATTCCTTTCATCAGGCTTTAATGCCTTTGAGGTCAATTACCGTAGATTCGTATAACTGGCTCCTAGAGTCTTCCATTTAACATGGTTCTTTCCCTGTGGCTCCCCCATCACTGGAATGTGGGAGGCCACCTCTACGTTTGCACAGAAAGCAGAAATCTGACAGGGGATGTTTATCACTGGAGGGTTTCTTTTGTTCCAGGAGCTTGGGGTAAGCATTTGTCCAGTGATTCTCTATTATTTAAGTCATTCTATGGGTCCCTTTAAAACATCGTAACCAAGATACTCCCTTTTTGGAGAAGAGCTAGACGGAAGAAGCTTTATTGTGGGAGGCGATGGTTTACAAAGCATTCTCCAAGTAGTTATACTGGGATGTTCCAGCTACTACACAGAGTGACCTTCTTCCATTTTCTTTCCTCCAGGGCCTGATGGGGCAGGAGGGCCAGGTTAATTATCCATTCTGCTCTGACTGTTTCCCCTGAGAGACAAGAAGGAGCAGTCTACAGATTATTTGAGGGCATTGCCAAGTCTTCTCACTAAGGCTGTTTGAAAGTCTCTGGATGTCTTAAACACTGCTGAGCCAGGGATTAGGTCAGGAGGGACTTCTGTGTCTCAGATTCAGTACTTGTAGGTAGAGGAGGGATAAGCGTAGCAAGAAGAGAAGTGTAGCCATGTAGAGAGAGGTCAAACATTCCTGGACGAATCCCTTCTGTACCATACACTGTCGCTGCTACTAAGATATTCCTTTGTATTGCGTAGAGTATCTGCTACCTTTACCCCAATATTAAATCTAGGAGAAAATCTGATTTCGTTCAAGAAACTCTACCATCCGTGGAGACACTCGGGAAGTGTAAACCTTAAACAACTGATGCCATTTGTGATTTTTTAACCAGCTAGAGTGGTTTCTTTCAAAAGTTAATATTTATCTTGCCATAATATTTACCTTCACACAGTAAGTGCTATTTTCCCATGACTGCAATGAAGAATTGTGGTAAGATAAACTCACCTCTATAAGATAAATGTCAGATATTTAATGAAAATCACTGGATGAGCATCTCCGGTTTACTTTGAATTTGCTGAGGTTCTGGACTCCCAGTAAAATTTAGCTCACAAAATTCTCCAAATATGAGTCCTTGTGATCAAAACTGGGGGTTGCAAGAAATGAATTCTGAGAAGTCATGGGCCTGAGCAAACAGATGGCTGGTCCAGGAAGGCAGACAGGTGAATTATCTTCCCTGTTCAGATATTGATTGGCTGAGAGATTCTCTTGCCCTTATTCTTTTCTGTGAAATGAGTGGATTTAATCAGGTGGTCTCCAACATCCTATCCTATCCTAAGATTCTGGGATTCTATGTTAATAAATGACCAGGGTATGGTTCATTATCCATCATAAATGTCATATACCAATATTTCAGGGAGAAGACATTGGAAATTATTTTAAAGATTAAAGACATATGGGGAGCCTGGGTGGCTCAGTCAGTTAAGCATCCGACTTCCGCTGAGGTCATGATCTCATAGTTCATGGGTTCCAGCCCCATGTCGGGCTCTGGGCTGGAGCCTGCTTCGAATTCTGTGTCATCCTCTCTCTCTGTCCCTTTCCCACTCGTGCTCTGTCTCTCTCTCTCTCTAAGAATAAATAAATGTTAAAAATATTTAAAAAAAAAGGAGATCTGAGGTATGTCATCTACTGACAAGAAGTCACAACATATTTGAGAGAAGGGAACAGACACATTAAAAGCTAAGTAACAAACACTGTACCTTTTGTTAAACTTAGGTATTTTCCTGGAAGAAACCGAAAATAGACAGAGTGCTTGCTTGGTGCTGGTGAATTTGATTTATGATTACAAATATTTAGGGCTGTTTTCCATAAAGTGCTCTGATGGCCCTCTTGTGACTCTCTTTGAAGAGGCAGTGTGCAGTTCAAGTCCTGGAGTGGAGTGAAGAGCCTCTCACCTCAGCTTGAAGGAGAACTACTCCATTTTTACCTATTTAATGTATGGGCTCCTTGTCAAATCTAATTTGAAGTTAAGAGTCTACTTCTCTAAAAAGTTTGAGAGCCTTTGGTCTAGTCCATCCAATTTCTCATGGTATTAAACACACCTCAACTAGCATCTCACCTTCCACTTCGTCAAGATCTTTCCTCCCTTTATTGCAAACCTCCCATAAAGCATGCTCCTTGTAGAATTGCTATGGACCGCACTGTATTCTCCCAAAACTCACATGTGGAAACCCAATGTTCGCCTTCTCAATGTAACTGAATTTGAAGATGGAGTTTTTACGAGGTAATTAAGATTAAATGAGATCATGAGTGTAAGGCCCTGATTCAACAGGATTAGTGTCCCTGTAAGAAAAGGTGCTAGAGAGCTGGCTTGCTCTCTTTCCCCAGGAGCACACACTCAAAAGGGCTAGTGGGGACCTAGCAAGAGGCAGCTGTTTCCAAGCCAGGAAGAGAGTTCTCACCAGAAACAGAATCAGCTGGATCTTGAACTGCTAGTCTCCAGAACTGTGAAAAAGAAACTTCAGTTGTTGAAGCCACCCACCGTATAATATTTGGTTAAGGCAGCCTGCACAGGCTACGACAAGAATGCAAACATAGGCCACATGAGGGACAGAAGTTTCTCTTTAAGTCACTTTCTAAGCATAGGTTTCTCCCTAGAGCAACCAGTTCAATTTGAAGAACTGGAATAGAAACAAAATGCAGTGCGTAACTAAACTCTTTGCAACCACTGTTGTGTGTTCATGTACTATTTCTATGCTGTTGTGCTCACGATTGAGTTGTTAGGAGGTGGCTGTGGGAATATAAACTCTGTAGATGTAAATAGCCACACAAAAACTATTATGTACGTGCCCTGTGCATATCAGCTCACCTATGAACTTAAACTCTGGAGAGCAGTATTGTGCACTCACCGGCACATTACGGGAATGCAAGAAAAAAAAAGTCAGAAATAACAAAATCACTAAGAGGTAGGTAGCCAAATGTTATTATTATCATTTTATAGAGGAGTAGCCAAAAGGTCAAGTATCTTGTTCAAAGTGACACAGAATAGTAGAGTTGAGCCCCAGAATTATTAACTTCTGTTTTCTAATCTAGTGAACCTCAGGTTATAGAATCCGACTAGGAAGGTCAAAGCTATCAGTTTTCTGTCACACGGTAGTTAT
Source organism: Crocuta crocuta (assembly GCF_008692635.1). Classification (NCBI taxonomy): domain Eukaryota; kingdom Metazoa; phylum Chordata; class Mammalia; order Carnivora; family Hyaenidae; genus Crocuta; species Crocuta crocuta. The sequence goes on along the minus strand of NW_027533089.1, from coordinate 7,195,743 downwards.
GAGGTGCTCATGCGTCGCTCCTGTTCTTTTGTTCCCTCACTGGGGAGCCTCTTGATAACTGGAGGTTCAGCAACTTCCCCCATCCTGGGAAGCCTGAACCTGAAACCAGAGACTATATTAAAAGTCAGTACCTCTGACTGACTGTGAATTTCAGATCTCCTGCTCTCTAGGCTGTTCAATAGCGGTATCTAATCAGAATCTCTTTTGCTCAATCTGTGTTTCCTTTGTTGGGAAATGGCCTGGTGATCTCTTGAGAAGAATCTGGGGGCTTCTGGTGGTGAACACCTGTGAAACCTGTTCCAAGACTAACTATTAGAAGTGGTCAGCCTGGCGACTGAAGGCAAGATCGGTTCCCTACACTTGGCAGTCAGTCCATAGCTTCTGAAATATTGTGTTAATGTTTAGATCTCCATTTGAAAAGAGACTTGATAAAATGACACCTCCTGATAAAAAGACCTTGTAATAATTAATCGGTGGGCACCTTCTTCTGCCTCTCCACGGTTTAGGCACTGTTGATCATGCCTTCCCACAAATTCTCATTCTCTCTCTCTCTCCTTCTCTCTTTTTTTTTTTTGGCTCAGGGACAATCCACTGACTTCTAGGATAGCCACTCCCTTCCTTCATTCACTTCTGTTTGATAGCCCCCTCCCTGGATGTGGAAGCGATTCTCAAATTCAGAGTTCAATGAAAATGACAAGATGATGCCGAGGGCAATGGGGCTCACATTCTGAAATCAGAACTGCATGCCAGGCTGCTATCAAGTTAAATCAGGCACACTACATATGACAAAATGAAAAGGGCATGTAGTAGAGTTCTGGTTTCAACTTGCAGCTCCTTCGCACTGGAAATCTGTTAAGAAACTTTTATCTTTTGAGACTAAGGGAGTAAGTGGTGTTTGTTCTGGTTCAGGTTGTGATTACTGTCCTAGGTGTTGATAATCCTTTCTGTGTGTACCTTTATATATGTTGCTGAATTTGTTACCTCTTTGCTTTAGTGTCTTTATTACTATTTCTGGATTAATCTCAAATCTTGTATTAGGCGATGGTCAAGAGTTAATTAGTGAACTGAATCTATTTCTGTTGTTTCCCAACATCAATTCTCTGAGACCAACGGGAAGTCCTACAATTCAGTTAAATTCAGAAACTAAGCACCTAAGTGCTAACAAGATAGCACAGACCCCACAGGTTTAGGGGCTCAGTATCACAAGATTGCCCTCATTTCAGCTGCCATCTGTAAGTCCCTGGTGTCCCCAAGGCATTCATACTTCTATGCAGTCAATGGCAAATATTGGAGGGGGGGGGAGTCCCATCACCTTCTTTCAGATTTGAAAATTCACTAGAATGATTCACAGAACTCAAGAAAATGCTATACTGACAATCGTAGTGTTATTAGAAAGGATACAAGTTAGGAAGAGCCGAATGCAAGAGATGCATCATAGCACGGAACAGAGGGGTGGGGCACAGAGCTTCTGTGCTCTCTCCGGGAGCATCCCTCTCCTAGCATATCAGTGTGTCCACCAACCCAGAAACTCCCCAAAGTCACTGTGCAAGAGCTTTCGTGGAGGCCTCATCACTCGACAGCTCTGATTAAATCACTAACCACTGGTGAGCAAACCCAGTCTGCAGCCCACTTCCCCTGCCCAGTGGCTCTCTGGGCGCCTCACCAAGAGTCACCGCATTAACATAGCAAAGACATTGTTATCATTCAGAAAATACCAAAGGGTTTTGAAGCTCTTGTGCCAGGAATGGGTACAAAGACCAAATATGTATTTTATTAAAGTACACTATTAATTGTTTTTCTTCCCTTTTATATGCTCAGGACACTGAGAGTTCATTGTTCCAATCTATTGAGTTTTTTTAGTGATCTAAGCGGGATCCTAAGATGGCTCTCAATATTCCTGCTTCCTGATACACTCTTCTTCCATGAACACCTCTCCTGAGTGGAGGCAGGACCTTTGAACATGATGGGATTTCATTCCCATAATGGGGTTATATTTTATGGCAAAGGTGAAGAGATTCTGCAAATGTAAATAAGGTCCCTCATCAGTTGACTTTGAGTTAATCAAAGGGGGAGATTATCCTAAGTGGGCCTGACAGAACCAGGTAAGCCCTCAAAAGAGGGTCTGGAGGATAGAGAGGCCAACCCACTGGACTTGAAGGGGCCAGCTGACATGTGTTTTACAGTTAAAAGTAAATAAATTCTGCCAATAACCACCTGAGCTTGGAAGAGAATTCCAGCAGCCTCACATGACAATGTATCAGGGCTGAGACTTGAGTCCTATGACAAATTGAGACTTCCCTTTAGTATCTTTGCTTTAGTATCTTGACTTCCAATCATGTTTCAACCTCACCAGGGTCTCTAATCAATCGACCTTATGGCCTTTTTAAGGAAGACTTGTATCAAGACCACTTGGTGATCTGGGTGAGAGATAATGGTGACTAGGGTGGAAGAAGGAGTGGTCACATTCAGGGTGCATCTGGATGGATGGGCAGAGCATTTCCTGACATTGAGTTTGAAGAAAAAAGTGAAGTCAGGATTTTGGAACTATGAGATCTGAAGGACAGAGTTGCCAGCAACTGGATTAGGAAAAGCTGCGCTCAAAGAAGTTTAGGGGGCAGGAGGATGATCAGAGTTCAGTTTGGGATATTGAATCTGAGATGCCTAAAAACATCTAAGTGGAATTTTTAGTTGGATGTACAAATCTGGAAGTCAAGAGAGGTGTGGGCTAGAAGACATACTTTGAAACCTGATGTTAAGTAAACTTTACTTAAAGCTAGATGAAATCACCAGGGAAGTGAATATACAAGAAGGAAAAAGGAGGTCCAGAGACTGCACCCTGCGACAGTGCAACATTTAAGAGGCCAAGGAGAAGAGAAACTGACAAGCAATGGCTAGTGGGGTAGGAAGAAAACCAAAGAGATTCTGATTTCCAGCAGGCTGAGAGAAAAGAATGTATCAAGGAAAGAGTGGCCATCTCTTCCAAATGTTGCTTAGCAGGTCCAGTAAATATGAACCAGAATCAACCACTTGATGTAAGAATGTGGATAGCACTGGTAACCATTACAAAAGCAATTTTGGTGGAGTGGTGGTGGTGGTAAAAGCTGGTTGGAATGACTGTAACAAAGAAAGGGGGGGTAGAATTAGAGAAAAGTATATATAGTTGTTCCAAGGAATTTTGCTTATGGAGCAGAAGCTGTTAGAGAAAGTGGAGTAAAGAAAGGTTTATTTTTTTAATATGAAAAAAATGGCATATTTGTATGCTGGTGGAAATAATCCCATTGAGAAGGAAATAGGTGGATGTAGGAGATCATGGGGAAAATTGCTGCAGCATTGTGTTTGGGTCATGAGAGTGGATGGAATGCAATACACAAATGGAAGTATTGCTTAAGTTAGGAATGTCAGAGTTCATCAAAGTGGGAAGGCAGACTGTGGTAGGTGGGAAAATGTGATGGTGGGAATCTGCAGAACTTTATTTCTCATTGCTTTTATTTTTTAGTAAAGTAGAAAGCAAGTGTCAACAGTTAAGAATGAGGATCGTGAAGGAGACCCTGGGGTTTACAGATAAAAGAGAAAGTATGAAGTAGTCATCTAGAGGGGTGGATGAGTGAATGCACTAGGGATTATAATCTGATTGAGGTATACGCTTTTAAAATATAATCTATGATGTGATATGATATATATTGTGACATATAACACAATCATGTATAATAATATGATTGCCTAGCAGCATTAAGCAGCCACTTGAAACTGGTAAACTACTAGTGAGACCCATCAGGGTGGTTGCATATTTTGTTCTGGCCACATTCCACTGCATGAGTACAGGGGTGGAGCAGGGTGCCGTTTTGTTAGGGTTTGATATACTTATCAAAGAAAGGAGTGAGAAGCGAAGGAGCACAAGCAATTTAGAAGAGTAGTGGTGAGGGAGTTTAAACTTGATAAGGAGGGAAGTGAAGACATTAAAAGGTAAAAGTCATTGAAAGGCTGTAAAATCATCACCATCGGAGGTTGTGATGGAGTCAAAACATTGGTCAGATTGGGATACTAAAAGGAATGAACTGTATCCCTTGGGTAAATTCCTAGCAGTGCTATTGCTGGGTCATAGGGGAGTTCTATTGTTAGTGTCCTGAGGAACCTCCACACTGTTTTCCAAAAGGGCTGTACCAGTTTACATTCCCACCAACAGTGTGGGAAGGTGCCGGTGCCCGTTTCTCCACATCCTCGCCAGCATCTAGAGTTCTCTGATTTGCTCATTTTAGTCACTCTGACTGGCGTGAGGTGGTATCTCAGTGTGGTTTTGATTTGTATTTCCCTGATGAGGAGGGATGCTGAGCATCGTTTCATGTGATGCTGATGCATAGGAGCACATGTACCCCAGTGTTCATAGCAGCACTCTCAACAATAGCTAAAACATGGAAAGAGCCTAAGTGTCCATCAACGGACGAATGGATCAAGAAGATGTGGCTTATCTATACCATGGAATACTACATGGCAATGAGAAACAATGAAATCTGGCCATGTGTAGCAACATGCATGGACCTTGAGGGTGTGATGCTGAGCGAAATAAGTCAGGCAGAGGACAAATATCATGTTTGCACGTATAGGAGGATTAGGAGGAACTTAACTGAGGACCATGGAGGAGAAGAAGGGGGGAAATGGTGGGGGAAAGGGAGAGAGGCAAACCATGAGAGACTCTTGAATGCTGAGAACAAACTGAGGACTGATGGATATAGGGGGGAGGGGGGAGATGGGCATGAAGGAGGGCACTTGTGGGGATGAGCACTGGGTGTTATATGGAAACCAATTTGACAATAAACTATTTGTATAATAAAATAAAATAAAATAAAAGGAATGAACTGGAAAAATCCAATGGTCAGTAGAGTAAGGAGCATGAAACAGGGATAACGGAAAGCTTTTAGTGTTGGTGATGACAGAGCCTCCTGTGTGACCCTAGGGAGAAAAGAGAGTGGAGTACCAGCTGAGTGGAGGAGAGAAACCCAAAGAGGTGGAGGTGTTACAGTGGTCATTGACATAATCACTAAAAAGAAAACACTAAGTACCAGAGTAAGTGACTATGAGCCTGAGACAAAAATGAGAACTGCCCTGTGTGGGTGTGGTGGGGGTAGGGGAAGTTGTCATTGGATGACAGCAATAATGAAGGGCAGGTGACAGTCAGCTGAGATTCAAAGGTGGGGGTTTTTCTGAGAGGGAGAAAGAATGACAAGAATACCCAGAGAATAACTTCTGATTCTAATTAGACTTCCTAGTGACCTTCCTTGTAGTATCCAAGGAGAAAGGCCAGCACAACCTATGCATTTAGAAAGCTATCATCCAAAACATTGTTTATTTCATCTGCTATTTTGTTTGTATTCATAATACTAGATGCAAGAGGAGATTTATCCTTGGGACATTTTCTTCTGACACATTCCAGCTGAAATGGGCCATGGAAATGATGTTTATGTAGCTAAGATTTTGACTGCACAAATGATCTTTAACTACTTAATTGGCTTTGATAGATCAAAAGCAGGAAAAGCAATCCGCATGCTGGGCTGTGACTTTAAAGGCTTATATATTTGGGAGGTGTTAGTAGGGTAGAAAACTAAAGCCTGTAGATTACTTATTACTATCAACGTAAGCAATAGACATTGTGAAGGAGTAAATGGTCTTGTAAACCTACAAGTTTCCTGAGTGGTTGAAAGTAGTTTAAAAACACAAACAAAAGGAAAGACTAGCCTTGTAAATTGTATTTGTTTATTTTGTTAATTTCTTTGTGTAATAAAATGCTTTTCATTTGGTCAGCCAGTATTTAAAGTTTTAGCTTTCTTCCAATTGATATGCCACGGGCAATAAATTATGCACAGTGCTGCTAAAAACAATCCAGTGTAAGGAAAAAAAAGAAGCAATAATTACCAAAGACCAGAATTACAGTCAACATTAAAACAGATAATGTTGGCCCACAGCTCTTCCACTGCCTCTGTTACTACCACAAATGGCAACTGGTATTTATAAGCTGCAAAACATGCCCCCAAATTATTGGCTTTAATGTGCCAAAAACCTTGAAGAAAGTACAATGTTGGAATAACCCATACTACTCCCTCATCCCTGCCTGCCCCTACAATCCAGGTTTCTGATTGTCCTATGCCTCATTTCTATCTTCTTTCTCCAACTTCCACACATCCATCTGTCACCTTTAACTGGAATATGCCTAACCCTATTTTCCAAATTCCATGAGATGGTAATTTCCCCAAAGTTCTTTCTTCCTTTTTTTCCCCTTGATTTTGTTTGAGAAGTTCTAAATGGGGAATATGAAAGTGAAGTTGAGGTGAATTATAAGAGGGATACCGGAGGGCTCTGGGTAGCCTAAACTTGACCCAGAGATTATTTTGCAGTCTGGTCTTTTTTGGGTCCCTGGGTATTAGGTGGGTATAACACCTCTCACATTCAGTGTTTACTTATAAGGGACAGCCAGCTGGTGGTGGTCTCCACTTCCTCTCGTCTCTGTAATTTTATGGGCTCCATTGTGATCAGGGTATAGTCAGTTAATTAGAGATGAGGTTCTTCTGACTTACACCTATTTACTAAATGGGTAGATAAAATTTTCCTTATCTGATTCTACCAGATATAAACACATACAGGTATAAGTGCCACCAAGGACTTGAGAGAACTTGTAGCCATTTGTAAATATTTCTAGTGAAATGCTATGATGCCCACAAAAGAATACATTAATCCCTATGAAGAAAATTACCAAATTCTCCCTCTTTTTATCCCTTTCTCTCCTTGCATTGGTGAGGGGATTAAGGTAATATTATCCTGGGAGAGAAAGGATCTTTGCTGTTCTGTACCTCAAGAAAATTTCCTTTGGTGAGCAGGGCTCGAAACGTTAGTGTTTGCCTTAATGGTTGCAGGGGAACGGTGAGGTAGTAAAAGATTCCTAAATGATTTTGGTCTCAACAAATAAATTTGGGTATGCCCATTACGTTATCCTGACATCATAGAGAAATTACAATAGCTAATGAAGAAGTTATGGTAACGTATTGTAGACTGAACAACAGTAATAATCACACACCAAAACTACTTTTGAGGTTAGCTACAAGGGCTCACTTGAGGAAAAAAAAAACAAAACTACGATGAAGCCTTTAAATATAAACTCATGGACTACCTAATCTCTGCAAGGATCTGAAACCCAACTTGGGAGACCTTTTGATGGAAAACCTCACATAAATAAAATGCCCAGGGAATAAGGGTATTCCAATCAATTTAACTGGAATGAGCCCATTTTCACTACCGTTTCAAAATACGATGTTTGACTTGCATTCCTTAGTGACTTTAGTGTCTACAACAAAACCTTTACTTGATGATTAATTGTGGCCAAGATCTCAAAGTCATCATGCTGAATATCATTCTTCACTGGGGATATAGTTCTTCACTGCTAAAGTGAAGAGGTGTAGTTTCTAAGGCTTTTAAAGAGAATTCATATCTTCTGCCTCATTTGTCACTGAGGTTAGCACAGCTGTTTATAATCCAATAGTAGATGTAAAATTTGTAGGAAATTGTACTGAATATGTTCTCCTCTCTAGCTTCCTCTCTTTCATCTCTCTCTTTTTAAAACCACTGTTATCAACTCATTTTCTCATAATAGACAGCAAATACATGAGTATCTATACTTCTGTTTACAATTACTCCAGCTTTTGATGTACATGTATGTCTATAATGATTTTCATATTGATAGTGGGAGAGCAGATTTAGACTCAGATGAAACCATAAGAAAGGAAGAATATAGTAAATTAAAGTTTGTTAATGTAATTTTATATGACTTCTCATATAGAAAAGACAAGTATGACATTACGAAGTTTTAGCAAGTTCCTTCAGTTCCCCAAAGATGATTTTGGGATGGAGATCTACAAAGTATGTAAATGAACTTAAAAGCATGAAGGCATTCCATTTTCCATTTATTTTTATTTGTAGGTTTAAGTCATCATCTTGTAAAATATCATGAACACAGACCAAAATTTAATATATGTAAGAATTGTTATGGAAAATGGTAGAAACACTTGACTTTATAAAGAATACATTCTTCATAAAGAATACAGTTTAAGTTGTCAAGTAATTTATTCAATAACTGTAGGTGTCTACTTCTATTATAGGTACTGTGAGACTTATACAAGAAATGCAAATTGTGACCTTTACTCCAAAATGCATCTTGTTGAGATGTAACATGTATACGTGAACCAGATGACCTATGGCTACAGATGCTAGAAGTATTGAAATTAGTGGTATATACCATTAGTTGGTCATGGAAAAGGCCCAAGATTCTGCATTTTTAATGAGCTGCCAGGTCAAACAATTCTTGTTTGTGGACCACACTTTGAGTTGAATGGATACAGATTAGCACTCTCTAATAGAAATACAATTTAAGCTAGAAATGTGAACCACATGTTATCTTAAACTTTTCTAGTAGTCATATTAAAAAAAGTCAAAAGAAAGAGGTGAAATTCATTTTAATACTTTTTCATTTAATCCAAAATATATAAAAATATCATTTCAAACTTAGTGATGTGATTATTAGTATAAATATATTGATATATTTTTACATTCATTTTTTCACAATAAGTCCTCAAAATCCAGTGTTTGTTTTACACTTACAGAACATCTCAGTTCAAACTAACCACATCTGAGATGCTGAAAGCCCATGTGGCTGGTGGCTGTGGATGGGACAGAACAGATATAATATATGTTATGGGACTACAGATAAGACAAAGGAAAATCAGTGATCATAGAGAAAGAAATGGCAGGAAGCTTAACAGTGAAGGATAGATACAATTTGCAAAAAAAAAGCTGGTGGGATTTAGAGTAGAAAAGCTTCAAATGAGAGAGTATCTTATGGATTCAGCTCATTCAGAAGTTTAGTGATGCCCAGATTTCACAGTTTTAAAAGGAAGTGAACTAGATTTGTGTTCTAGCCAAAACCTCACTGGGACAGATAAGTTCTCACCTTCTGCCCTGGACTGTGCACAAGGTATTATAAAGCAGTGGTGTCGGCGTATGAGGAATGGAAACAATTTATGATGTTGACTCTTAATATGCAAATGGAAGGTTCATGCGGCTCTGTGCCTATACAGAATGGGCCAATGCCCAAGAGATGTCACAGAGATCTTCTTGGTGTTGCATTAGGCTCTTTAGGTCTCCACCAGCTCTGTCAAATTCCTTTGCCATTTTTAGAGCATGCATTGTTAGAAAGAAATTTGTCAGAAAGGGAAACTGATGGATCCTGGGCTCTGTGGCTATCAATGAAAGTGGTGTCCTTCACCCTGAGGGTTCTTGAGAGAATATAAGGTCATATATACAAGGAATGAAGGGCCTGGCACATCACAGATAACCCATAGGTGACGAATGCTATGACTACGACCACTCTTGTCAATATTATTATCATTGTGTTACCATTCCTTAGACCCCACTTGCATTAAATGGCACAGTGCCTGGGTGGAAGGTACACAGTCAAAGGTGCAGTTAAGTACTACATACAGCCCTACCTGAAGCAGGCAAAGCTTTCTCTCACTCTCATGTACTAAGTTACTGAAGACTGAATCCTGTATTCTGATTACTCTAAATCCACAAAGATTCTTAACATGGTTAATTCTTCCTCTCCTAGAAGTCATTCCTGGGCTCCAAGATGCCCGAGCTGCCTCCAGCAGGCCTCCCAGCAGGGCTGACCACTCCAAGGCAATCACTTTGAGACTAATATAATTTTACTTTAAAAATTATTTTTAAAAACATTTTTATTTATTTTTCAGAGATCAAGAGCAGGGGAGGGGCGGCGAGAGGGGGAGACACAGAATCTGAGGCAGGCTCCAGGTTCTGAGCTGTCAGCACAGAGCCTGACATGGGCTTGAACCCACAGACCGTGAGTGCATGACCTGAGCCGAAGTCAGACGCTTAACTGACTGAGACACCCAGGTGCCCCGAGACTAATACGAATTTAATGGCAGTTTTTATTACTGGTCACAGAGCTTTTCAATATTGATTACACTTTGGAATGTGTTTCTTAAGAGGAAGAAACATACTTAGGATCTGCATAGAATATTTTGTGACCCCCTTTTCTTTTTCTTTTTTAATGTTTTGTTTTTTGTTTTAGTTTTTTTTTTTTTATTTCTAGGAGAGAGAGAGAAAGCGTGAGCAGGGGAGGGTCAGAGAGAGAGGGAGTCACAGACTCTGAAACAGGCTCCAGGCTCTGAGCTGGCTGTCAGCACAGAGCCCGACGCGGGGCTCGAACCCACGAACTGTGAGATCATGACCTAAGCGAAAGCCGTACGCTTAACCGACTAAGCCACCCAGGCGCCCCTGTGACCTCCTTTTCTTAAAGAATACTAATTTCTAGGGGTACCTGTGTGGCTCAGTTGGTTAAGTGTCTGACTTCAGCTCAGGTCACATTCTCACAGTTCATGAGTTAGAGCCCTGCATGGGGCTCGGTGCTGACAGCTCAGAGCCTGGAGCCTTCTTTGGATTCCCTCTCTCTCTCTCTCTGCCCCACCCTCACTCACACTCTGTCTCTCTCTCCAGAAATAAATAAATATTTAAAAAATTTTTAAAAAGAATACTAACTTCCTTATTCCTCATGACATTACTTTGATTACTTTGAAGCAGCTTAATGACTTTCTTCCTTTCTTAATACAAAATCTGTAATAACTTTCTTATCTGACTGCATTCTCACCATCTGTGGCTGATGTGTCTCATTTTCAGACCTTAGAGCTAACGCTCCTATCTCTCCAGCTTATGTTCAGAGTGCCCTACTATTAGCATTGTTGTGAGTCACTGAAGAGAAATTCAAGTTACCTATTAAATCAGAGGACTATTTAGGCGAAAATGGGAATTGTATACCTCATTGAAGAGCTGACTTCTTGAAGCATCAGTTATGTTTACTTCATTGCACTGCCTCAGAAAATGTCACCAGGGCACCAGAATGGGACAATTGTTGGCTCTTACACAGAACAAAATTCTTTTCTTTCAGCTTTGTTTCTATACAGTTTCAAGCAAGCAGCCAAAGGTCAACTGCTCTCACCACCTCTGTACAATATTTTAATTAACCCCTTTATTGGGAGACCACCAGCCTTTTCACACACCTTCCTGAAAGGTTTTTCTAATGGTGATAAAATGGGCTGTTTTGTTCACTGGGCTGTCAGAGGGACTGCTCCCACCCAGGTATGACCCAGGCATCGCTGGCAGGTATGATCTGTCACACTCTTCATTTCTGTTAAGAAGTTTGACCACCTGCATCCTGATTTCCTGCTAACAACCTTCTTCTTTCTTTCATGACTTTCTGGACTGATAGGCTTCAAGTTCTTATGAATTTCCTTTTTTTAAAAAAATGTTTATTTAGTTTTGTAAGATAGAGACAGAGTGTGAGCAGGGGAGGGGCAAAAAGCGAAGGAGACACAGAATCCAAAGCAAGCTCCAGGCTCTGAGCTGTCAGCACAGAGACTGATGCAGGGCTCGAACTCATGAACCATGAGATCATGACCTGAGCCAAAGTTGGACACTTACCCGACTGATCCACCCAGGTGCCCCTCTTATGAATTTCTTAAATCATAGTGATGACAAATAGTTGAATATGAAGCTCATCTTAGCGGACAATGAAAAACCTTCTATGTGAGGAATGAATGTGTTCTGTTTACTTATGCTGGTCTCCCTTTTAGGTTATATTTGTGAAGCTATGAGAAACATGTGGTTTAGGGCACTTTTGAATGAAGGAACAAGAACCATATTTTCCCCAGTTAAGTTTAAAATGATTTATGAGGTGCCTGGGTGGCTCAGTTGGTTAAGCATCCGACTTTCTGCTCAGGTCATGATCTGGCGGCTTGTGATTCGAGCCTGGAGTCAGGCTCAGAGCCTGGAGCCTGCTTCGGATTCTGTGTCTCCGCCTCTCTCTGCCCCTCCCCTGCTCATGCTCTGTCTCTCCCTCTCAATAGTAAATAAACATTTAAAAAAATTAATAAATTAATAAAGTGATTTATTACTCCACTATGTACAACTCTGCTAGATACTGTGAGGCATATAAAGGGAATATAAGATATAGCCCTGGCTTTAGGGAGTGGCAAGAGAGGTCTACAACTTTGAGTGCTTACTGTTTGCAGGGCACTGTGAAAGAGATAAAGTAAAACACAAAAATATACAAGGAATATTTATAATTCAAATGATAAACTATATGTGACTGCATATTCAGCAAAAGGTAAATGATCAGAGCTGTAGTTATAACGAGAGAGGAGAGATTATTGTAGAATGGAACCCAAGTAGGACCCAAGTAGGTCCACTTGAAATAATCTTTCCCAAATGACAATCTGATATCAGCCTATCCCGCCCCATTGTCAATCCATCCTGAGAATCAGTGAAATTTCTAGCTCTACTTCTGCAGTCTCATCTCTTAGGCTCCCTCTCTAGAACTTGATGCTCCAGCCATACTGACAATTGATCTCAGTTTCTCTAATGTTCTACTTTGTAGTTTTTGTTTAGGCTCTCCTTCTGCCTGGGACTTTTACAAAAATTCTTACCTTGCTAATTCTTACTAATTCTTAGAGCATTGCTGAGATATTCCCTGGGTTCCATATCTGGGTTAAGTGCTTCCTTGTCCTCCTGTATTTATTTTACTCTAATTACTGTAATTTCCTTGTGTTTCTTCTCCATTAGACTCTGTTCACTGAAGGGTGAGAACCCCATTAGCTGCTTCATAGTCCATCCCAGGACAGTGACTGAGGTCTAATGGAGCAGGGCTTTGCAGGCACTGTGGGATTCGCACAGCCCAAAGGAGCAGGAAGGGCTGGAACAAGGCTAGAAATGACTGACACTTTCCCAACATGCTCTTTAGCCCTGTGATGGGGCCCCTGAAGCCATCACGTCTTTGTATCTCTATGTGAACTCTGTGAAACCACTATTTTTATTCTCATTTTACAGAAGAAATTGATTGAAAATCAGAAGGTCTTTCTAACTTGAGATTACATAGCTGGTCGGTTGTGAAACTAGAATTTAAATCCAGGTCTGATTGGCCCTAAGAGTTGGTTGGGGGATGTGCTTGTTTATATATTAAATTTTTTTCATAATACTCTCTGATTATTATTTTATAATAATCTTGAAAATTAAATTGGTGTGATGCTAAGCACTTGGTATGGATGTACACACAAACACTATATAGGAGGTACCATAATTATGCTTGCCTCACAGCAGAAGGATACTGAGGCTCAGAGAATTTGGCCAGCCCAAAGCCACCCCACCATCAGGGAGTGAGTGTATAGGACATGCGCACTGACTCAGGGCTGTAGGCTTTGGAGATGGGTCAATTGCCCAGTCTCTTGGGTCAGCTGCCTGGATTCCAGTCCTGCCTCTCAACAATCCGTACAACTCTGGGTAAGTTCCTTTACCTCTTTGAACCTCTGTGTCTTCCTTTGTGGTTTGGAGGACTAAATATAAAATCCTTAGGACAGAGTCTGACATAGAGTAAATAAATAAAGGTTAGTGTGTATGTCCTTCTCATTAGTTATTATTATTGTTAAAGGTCTAATTTCATTGAAGATCAAATCCTTTTTGCCTCTTTGATATAGCACATTTGTATGGGCAGCTTTATTATTTAATGAACTTTTGAGTTAAATTTTATGAAGAATGTTCCGAGGAGTCAGAATCTGCAACAATCATTACTCAATTCTGAGATGAATTGCATTTCAAGTGAAATTTCAAAGGCCATGAATTCTGACAATAGAGATAGTGGGAGAGAAATATGCCTTCTTCAATTAGAAATGTATTAACAAGTTTACATGAAGACTTGGAGAAAAATCTAGACAGCAGCTGCAGGGGTAAGGAACTGAGCAAGGGCCCATCTCTTGCTTTCTTCACAATTGAATTTTTGCATACGCGTTGGTGGGACTATCCAGCTAGCTTCATCATCTTGTCCATAACAATCCTTGATTTGATTTAATGAGATGTGTTTGGGATTTTTCTGCTGGCTCTTGGAGCTAGGTGTAACACATCAATACAAACCAGATAAGAAGAGAAGTCTCAGCTCAAAAATCAGCCTTTCCTGAACATAACTATCTATAAGGGACTTTTATAGTTTCAGGTGAATTTTTCCTTTGTTTTAATATAGTATACCAAAAACTGTTACCAGGGGTGCCTAGGTGGCTCAGTTGGTTAAGCATCCGACTTTGGCTCAGGTCATGATCTCACAGTTCGGTTCGTAGGTTCGAGCCCCGCGTCGGGCTCTGTGCTGACAGCTAACTCAGAGACTGGAGCCTGTCTTCAGATTCTGTGTCTCCCTCTCTCTCTGACCTTCCCTTGCTCATGCTCTCTCTCTCTCTCAAAAATAAATAAAACATTTAAAAAAATTTTTTAAAAAAATCTGTTACCATAAATTCAAGACGTGTCACTAACTGGTGACACGTCTTGAATTTGGTGTAATTAAAAGATTATGGGACTGAGACCCAGAAGACATTTCATCTTGTTTCTAATACTGAACAGCAGAAGAAATACCCTCACCTTTCTGGGCCTCAGTTTTCTCATATATAAAATGGGCAACATGAGCAGGATTAGGGATCAGCAAACTACAGCCTATGGGCCAAATGCAGACACACCTGTTTTGTATGTACTGCAACACAGCCCATTTGTGTAGGTAGGGTCTATGGCTCCTTTTCTAATGCGACAGCAGAGTTGAGCAGTTTCAACACAAAGCCTGAGATAGTTATGATCTGTTCTTTACAGAAAAAGTCTGCTGAGCCCTGAATTTGATGATCTCTAAGATCATTCCAAGCTCTAAGTTAGGAACACACCTGTCCTGTTTATCAGTGTGGTGACCCTGAGCAAGGCACTTAACCCTTCCGGGTCCCTGTTTCTTCATCTGTAACACCCGAAGAATAATGAAAGAAACAACTTCATAGGCTCATAGGTTAGATGAATCGAGATAAGTCATGTAAAGAGCATAGTGTACTCCAAGGACATCGTGAAGGCATATCAAAACCCAGCTGTCATCATCATCTTCATCCTTATTAATAATAGTTCTATAATTGCCTATTTTATTAAAAAATAACACTATACTTAAAGATACATGTAGTCTGTAGAGTTTTATTTTAATATTTTTTTAGGTTTGCATCCCATGGCAGATTGAAGGCTATGACCAGGAATCTCTGGAACCAGCTGTGGTAATGTCACTCCAGCATGCTGGCCCCTCCTCCCACTGACAGTTCTGGGGACTCCTCCAATCTGTACACAATGGCTGTAAAGAGCATCTATAATCTAGGAAAACAGAGACCTCTGTGTATTTTACATATCTCAATAGAACCACCATTCTATAGGTTTGAGCAGAGAAATGGCATAATTACAAAACTTCTACACTGATGTTAAATCCATAACTCCCCATGTGATAGATAAGGGAGGATGTTACTTAAATAGTTTAGTTGTCTCTGAGGTTATTCTTGGGCGCAACAGCTCTCATTGTCCTTTATAGTTAAAAGTTCATTTTCCCCCAGCACAAAAAGGTACATAGAGACAAGTGTTGGTTCTATTTTAGCTTCTTTGACCAAACACAACCGCGGATCTCTGGGGGTGGAATGGGTTTGCTGAGTCAAGAACCCATGTGTCTAGTAACTCCAATATTTTCCTCTGTGCGCCCAGGGTCTGGAGAGAGGCTACAACCTCTCCAGGAGCACCCCAGGGTAAAGACAGAAGAAACAAAATCCTCCTCTGAATCCCTCCATGAGAGTGTCAACTGCTGAATACCAGTCAGTGCTCAGCTCTAGAGCTGTGTTACATCTGCCTCAATAGACAGAGTGACTGTTTGCATCAGAATAGATGTTAAAATCCTTTCCAAAAGAGCAAAATGATAATGAGCTCAGATATAAATGAAGTGTAATATCCAACACATGATTTTATGTCAGTGTTACTCAGTTATGAGGCTGTAAAAATGAATTCTGTTGTGGTGAATGTCAATACTTTACACTGAAGGTTCAAAAACCCACAGATTTTTTGAAGTGTTTCAAACCATAGGGAATAAAAATGGAAGTTTCCAGTAGCTTGTCTTTGCAAAGAGAAAGTGGAAATTGAAAAAAAAAAAAAAAAAAGAGGGCAGGCAATAGGGACTCCTGAAGCAACCAGGCTTATGTTCCTGATTTTCCGCGCCTTATTCAATTTTAATCAGACAAAACAAGTTCTTCAAATGTGAGTCAATAGCATTAGCTTCTTAATTGCTTCTAAATTATTTTTCTTTTTTCTCCTAGACACTCTTATTTGATGTCATGTTGAGCCATGGTTTTGTTTTTTAGAAATCTATTTATGCAGACAGCTCACCACAGTGGTACAAATGCTTCTGTGAGTACAAACTGGATTTCTAGATGCACACATACATAAAACGTCCTTATGTAGAACTCGATCTCCTGCTGGATGAACAAGCACTGTGATGTTTGGCCTGATGAAGGGAGACTAGAGATGATTCACATTTGAATGAAGCAAGTGAGATCTCATTACATATTTGTTTAATCTCTGATCTGCAATGGATGTTCTCTCCAATGCCTTTTGCCCTTTTCTCTTCCGTGGCTGTGGGCCATCTACGTGACGGTGAGTGGTCAGAAGCTAGAACCTGACCCACTATAGTAAAAACAACACACAACAAATATACAAAGAAAAAAATAGATGATATCATTCAACAGCCAGTGGGTTTGAGAATAGTTTCCTTGTTATTTCTGATGATAGTCAGATACAATTATTGGAAACTTAATTCGGCCATTTACGGACTCACTCAGTAGAATTTCACTCTGGCTTATTTTAGTTCCACATTATTGTAATCACTGGGGATATAGAAACTATGTGAGAAGTCCATTTCCCTGTTCTCACAAATTTTACAGGTCAGGGGTAAAAGTAGACATAAAAACAGACACTTAGTGAAGAAAGTGAAGAAAGAACCTGACGGAAATAAGCTTTTTCTGCAATTATTTTTCAAAAGATAAAGTATAATATAATGGGATCTCAGTGCTCCCTCCCTCTCTTACTTACCTTCACCACTACATACATGGAAATTCTGTTATTTCTTTTCAATACCTGATAATCCCATAAAAGTTTTATTGTGGTAGCTTCTACCATAAGAGCTTTATTGCTTTGACTTATAGCTTTACCTATACAAACGCTGTCTATTTGAGTGCATGTGTATATGAAAGAGATAAAGAGGGACTCGTTAGGTTGTTATGTGACTTTTTAAAAAAATATTTTATATTTTTATTTCTAGGAGAGAGAGAGAGAGACAGCGTGAGCAGGGGAGGGTCAGAGAGAGAGGGAGTCACAGACTCCGAAACAGGCTCTAGGCTCTGAGCTGGCATTCAGCACAGAGCCCGACGCGGGGCTCGAAAACCACAAACCGAGATCATGACCTAAGCGAAAGTTGGACACTTAACCGACTAAGCCACCCAGGCGCCCCGTTATGTGACTTTTAATTATAAGTGAGAACCAACTCCTTTCTCAAAGGATTAGATTGAGTAATAGGAAAGAGAGCAATGGTATCTGCCATTTGTAGGGAAGAGCTGGTGAAGGAAGAGTATACAATACTTCTGCAGAAATTGGCTGGGGATTTCTACACCCTATAAACTCCACCCTTTACATCTCTGCTCTTAGGATCTTCTCTTGAACAATTGAGGTTTCAGAAGAAATCTTTCTTCCTATCTTTAAAGTTTCATTCCCAGCATAGGATCCATATTGTGGAAGGATTCGCTTTTTACCCTAACCACATTAGCCTCTAGAGCTTCTTTCTACTCCAGAGTTAGAGAGCCCTGAACCTCACTCCATGGACTTCATTGGTTTCAGCCCCCTTCTCTTTCAGCTTAAGTGTCAAGGGCAAATGGCAACTCGAATATCATTCTTACAGTTGCACAAAACAAAGAAGAGTTGCAGTAAGCCATGTTCCTCTTCCATGCTATGAAGCTGGCTGTGCAATGCTGGGGCCACATGGTCCACGTTGGACTTTCGTGGGCTAGCGTCACAGTTTCTTAGACTGGATCCTACTTCCTAGGGTGGGTTCACCGAACTGATTCCTGCACACAACTATATTCAGAAGACCAGGCCTAGATCTTCTTGGACATGGTTGATGACTCATTTTTTTCCCTAATATTCTTGTGAGCAATTCTAGAGGAAGAGCACCAATAGGTAATTGCCTCAGTTATACCCAAGTTAACTGTGTATATTAGACTTACAGCAATAAACTGTGGTCCGAAGAAATTACTCCTAACAGGTGTTCTGAAATGTATTTCATTTTCAAGTATTTACTCATGCCAGGAGCCGCACCGGCCTCTCTGGATGGCAGTCACAGCAAGGAAATGGCAATGTTTGCACAGCTTCTGCATTGAGAAATGAAGACTAGTATCTCCTTCTGCTACTACTGGCTCATGTTGGAAATGAGCCTGCTGGTATTGACCAGGCCTCACAATATTCCATATCAAAGCCATATTCTGAACACAGTTACCTCATAGGAAAAGCATATTCCTGCCTTTACAAAAGAGATTTTAGATAAGAGCTCTGTGGATCATTGTCAAAAGGTTCTTCCTATGGGCCTTGCAGATCCAAGACTTAGATAATAAAGGGGGTTAAGAACACAAGAGTTACTATTGAGCCTGGTCCCATATCAGAAGAGCCTAATTTATAGTTAAGGTACAGATAAGTACAGAACATAACTTACTAATTGGTGATGCACGGCAGTCCCTTCCTCAGGGCCTACATTCCACAGACATCCTCCCTTACACTGGCAGCTGGGATGAGGATAGATAAGAGTAATTAAAACATAAATCCAAATGCAAAGACTGATACATATAGAGCCCCCTTGGTAGTTTCCAAAAACTAACCAATTCAGAATCATCCATCCTCTTGAGAGCCAGACAGAATGACTCCTAACTTATCTATACACAATATAACCTATATGTTATCCTGTCTTTCACTAAGAGCATCCTGTTATTTCCTTAGTCGTAAATTCACCATGACTGGGATAATTCTGCAATTGATATCACAAAAGACCTCTCATTGTAAGAAATTACTTTTCTCTGACCTCATATGGTTGTTGAACCTTTAAATAAAGACACCAAAACCGACAGGATAGAGATGCCTGCCTGGTGATCAGAAAGAATCTCGGGGCTCTCTCATTCTCTCTCGCCGACACCGTCCATCCTTCAGGGACCCCTGGACCTGTCGGAGCCGGCGCGGCCTCCGACATACTCAGAGTCACAAATGTTTTTATTTTCCTTTGTTTTGGAGAAGTCTTCAATTGGGATGTAGGATGACCAGTAGTTTTCCCATCATAATACTAAGAAGAAATCCCAAGTGTTTTTGAGAGTCGCCTTGTCCCCACTCTATGTCACATCACAGTGACAATTTCACCTCTTCATGACTTCTGGGAGCTGTTATTAGGAAGTGGCTAGTTTAAAAAAAAAAAAAGAAAGCATCACCTAAGCTTATTAATATCATTGACATCACACTTTCAAAATACATTTATTTTAATGATTAAAAAAAAGGAAGTGGTTAGTTTTGCCAGTCATTTTTGTGTGTTATATCTAAGGAAAAATACAATGGAATAATTTTTTACTTCTGTGGACTGTGACCATTAATATTAAGAGTAAATATTACCTTTATGCCCTGAGTCAATCACATTCTGAACTTGGTACTTGTAGCTGTCTCTTAAACTTCTTCATAACCATGCATAGCCCCAGGGCCTCAGGCCAAGAGGTCAGCAGAGAAAAAAGGGTATAATTAATCTTGAAATACCTATGGCTTCTGACACAGATATTTTTAATGTCTGAAAAGTCTGTTAGTAGTTGCAATCTTGCTGAATACACCCCAAAAATGTCCTTGACTTGGATGGATGATTGAAATAAGAAACATGGCAATTCATTTCAAAAACTGAAGTCACAGGAAAAATAAGAAAGAAATCCAAAAGCTATAGTAAATAATGCTAAGATAAGTACTATATTTAAAAGTTGTTCGACTTCCATAGATTTAAATATCCCAAACAACAACAAAAAAGTCAGTGACTTTATCTTTTTAATGGCATGTAAATCACAAGACTTCCAGTAAGTAGAAAGTTGCTACTATTAATGGCAAGAACAAAATACCCCTTACACAAAGGAGCTAATGTAGCTTAATTTTTCCTTAAAAGTGTGCGTCAAAAAACTAGAACAAGAAGTACAACAAATATTTCAACAACCTGCATATGTACCAGATGCAAACAGGAGCAAATTAGACTCTCCTTCATAAAGGTATCTCAGGATAATTAGTTGCAAATCAGTTTGTGAAGGACAGAAATAGTGCTTTCTGGTTTGGGTCTTTCTGGAAGCAGCACTTTTGTTAGTAATTTTGAGTAACTGTGCAGAGTGCTTAATAAAATCTAGTTTAGTGTGGCAGTTTCTAAGAGCCCACTATGGGTACACAAGTTGAGCTCTGCAGAGAAGGGGGGTAGTTCCTCTCTCAAGACCAAGCTTGGCCAAATTAGTGTATTCTCCACACCACGCACATTGTATATTTGGCTTTCTTTCATTCATCTCAATCCATGATTACCAATCTTACTACTAGTTCAACTACCTAAGTCACTTTTGACTGGCCCAATTTATGATCACAACTTTCTGGTAAGCAGCATGTACCCTGCCCTCCCCCTCCCCTAAAATATTTAATCTTGATACTCTCCCAGAGGTGACATGTACTAAAGTAGAATTACAGGTAAAGGGCATGGGCTGGAGAGAACTGGGTTCAATTCCCAGCCCTGAAATTTGCTATTTATATGACTTTGAAGAATCTGTGCCATTTCTTCAGCTATTTAAAAAAAATTTTTTTAGTGTTTTATTTATTTCTGAATGAGAAAGAGAGAGAGAGAGAGAGAGAGAGAGAGAGAGAATCTGAAACAGGCTCCAGGCTCTGAGCTAGCTGTCAGCACAGAGCCCGATGCGGGGCTCAAACCCACGAACCATGAGATCATGACCTGAGCCAAAGTCGACTGACTGGGCCACCCAGGCACCCCTCTTCATCTATAACAGGGAACTAAAAAAATTTTTCCCTAAGGATTGTGAAGATTTTATATAATACAATAAATGCACATAAAGGACCTGAAACTAGGCCTGGAAAAGAAAAAGAATTTGATAAACAGTAGTGAGATTAGATATTTTCCTTGCTCTTGCTGTTATCACAGACTACTTGAGGTCCAAGACTTTTCTTTTCATGTCCTTTCCCTTGTTGTACCCAAGTCTAGGTACCATCACCTTATCACAGAGCCTCTAAATCCATGGTCCCTAGGATATCTCAGCCTAGTAACAGGGAAATAGTTCAGAGCCACTTTGAAGTTACTGACTTGGTAAAAATCCACCTTCAGAAGGAAAACCTCTAGGTGGCTCAGTTGGTGAAGTGTCCAACTTCAGCTCAGGTCATGATCATGCAGTTCATGAGTTTAAGACCCGTGCCAGGCTCTGTGCTGACAGCTCAGAGTCTGGAGCCTGCTTCAGATTCTGTGTTTCTCTCTCTCTCTCTGCCCTTTCCCCATATGCTCTCTCTTTCAAGAAAGAAAAAAAAAACATTAACATTTTTTTTAAAAGAAGGAAAACCCCAAGGCACAATCAAGTCAGGGAGGTAAATGTCAGGTTGTTGAATCTTGAGGCAAAAATCTTGCATCCCTAGTTTGAACACATTCCAAGGTTGTGGCCTGCTTACCTGGGTCTGAATGCTTTATTGATTACCTAAGCAACTGAGAAACTGCACCCCCCACCCCCAAATCTCTTATCCAATACTCACACTCTCACACTGAGAACTTGACATCATGGGCCTTATCATCAGATCTAGGACTTGAGCACTGGGTATATTCTGGAGGATAGCCTGGTTCTAGCATCAGCGGGTAAGATCCTGGGGATGAGGCTGAGAAAGCCCTCTCCTACAGTTTAGGTGTGAGGTAAGCAAATTAAAAATGGTAGCACACTTTCACTAATTTCTTTGTAAATCTCCTGGTCTCACTGTCTTCCAACATCTTTTCTCATTAACTCTAATAAAGTCAATATATTGTCTTTTTTTTTTTTTTATGACTCCACTGTTTGAGTGTGTTGAGAGTGAGGGATTATTCCCCCTGCTTCCTACTAGCTAAGTTTTTGTAGCCCCCCCTCAGGATTTAAGGGGAACCCTCTGAAAAGAACATGAACAAAGCTATCCCCTCTTTTGTGGGGTTTCAGAATGAGGGCAAAGACCCAGAAACAGCAACTGGTATACTATGGCTTTTTCTGATCCATCCTGTGTCATTCTCTTGATTCAGCCCTAGGAGACACTGGGCAACCCTGCATTCTCTGCTTTCCATTGAACCTAGATCCCACTGTCTTGGCCCGTAAGTGGAAACCTAACACTTATTATACTTATGATGATATCCAAAGCCCACACCAAATAGATTTGTTAGAATCTTATCGGAGATTTCCAGAGTTCCCCAACAGTCTCTCCCTTCCACAAAATGCAGAGGACGAGCTGCTTCTGATTTTCCAGTTAGCAGAGATTTTAAAATCAGGCGAGGCATTCATTCATAGAGGAGGAAGAGGTGGATTTATCACAGTCCCATTCCAGAGCTGAGTGTCGCTAGGGGGACTCTCCCATCCTGGATTGGACACCAGCACATTCTGGCTTTAGGTTCGGAAAGGCAAGGTTTACAGCAGAGGAGGTGTCCACTGGCGAAGGCTCAAGATTAAAGACTCTGGGCTGCTCTGGGCCTTGGATTCACTGAGGGCTGTAACTCTCATGCATAGTTTACAATTTCTGTGAATCACAGGATCAACTGCAGTAGACAAAATATACAATGTTAATTAAAACTCTTGAATGCAGCTATAGCTACCACAGATGTTTACTGTTACTTTCATTAACTTAAATTACCAACATGAATTAAAATAAGAATTTCCCCCCTCCTAATACTGTTTCTTATCATAGACAAGGACCTAAGATAAAATATCATGGCTACTACTTGACTACTACTTTTAAACAGTCTTGCTGAATTCCTGAAAATACAAACTGAGGTGCCTTCTAGATTTAGCTTTCACTATTGAACTGGGAACAGCATGACTTTGACATTGCCTATAATACACACACACACACACACACACACACCTATGTATACATATATATTTATGAATGATATTATATATTGCTTTAAGATATTATCCAAGAAATTGGAAATCCTTTGTAACTTGCTCCTTTGCTTTTTTGGCTTTCTGACATTTTTGCAGATGAACAATTGCTCAATATGTAAAGTTTAAATGGCTCTCTTTATTCAATAAAGTATTGTATTATTGAATGAATTACAAAGAGGCAGTATCCTTTGCACATTAACTTTGAATCTGCTGCTTAGAGCAAAATCCTGGTTTTCTTTCAGATGCTAATAACATACTGTCCAGGCAAAGAAAAGATATTCTCTAAAAGGATTTGGTTAAGACTTGGTTTTCTTTCATTATTTATTTTGCTTAATAATGATTTCTTAACAACAACAGAGCAACTTTTTCCCTTACTGTCCATTATGGTAATTTTAACTCCGTTGATGCTTTTCTGCCTTGGGTAAGTTAAAATATTATTGATTATGAAATAATTCAATGAAGAATATAATCCTTTTCTGACGGCTCCTGCTGATGGATGTTTAGTTTTTTGTTTTTTTTTTTTTTAATAAAAAGAATGAAATGGGTTAGCCTTTCTTTGTGCCCTACTTAACTATGGTGAGTAGTAGGTTTTAGAAGATGAAGTTTGAAGAAATCTGAATCTGTTAGTCATTAATGTTAATAGGTTAGAATAATGAATACTATCGGTGCAAATGAAAGGGAATCTGGTCATCATCCTTTGCGAATCTTCTGGAATTAGTAGTAGAAATATCCATTCATTCTTCTCTATTGAAAGTGCTGATTGTGGTGAAAAGTAGCTGACAAGTGAAGATAAATCACACACGGGTCTATCAGCAAGAGCCAGATCTTGAAAACTGAAACCACAGTAGGTATTTCAAGGGTGGGAATTTAATGCAGGGAGGTGGTTACACAAGCGTTGAAGGCATGAAAGGGCAGAATGAAACATGAGGAAATACAAGGACAACTGCAGAAAGCATCACCTCCTGGGCTGAGGCAACAAAAGGAAAAGGACGAATTGCCAGAGCCAGCAGCTTTGAAGAGCTGGAGCTCAGACTTCTGAGGAACGAATGTGCACAGGGGCTGGGAGCACCTTGGAGAAAGCAACAGAAGACAGTTCTGAGACTATCAAAAGAACCTAGAGGTTGAACCAACCGCTGCTCCTGGAATAAAGTATATTGCTGAGGGAAGGATGATGGGAGCAGCAAGAAAACAGGGAAAAAGAAATCCCTGTTTTTAAGGCTTCCATTCTCTGTTTAGTGCTCCGTATTGGTAGAACCCTAGCAAAACTACAGACAAAGGAAAAATGTTGTTTGTAGAGTCCTAAATCCTGGCATCATGAAAGTCTGCAAGGGAGGATCTGGAGTTGAGAGACAGTAGCTTAATGACTCGTCCACATGGTTTTATAAAGAGGTAGCATGTGCATAATTTCAGGTGTATGGTCATAAATAGTGTGTCCTTGGTGGGGAAGAAGGGAGAATGGCAGAGTGACTGGAGCCTACCTATCTTTTTCTTATTGCAGCAGTGATAATAACTTTCTACACAATGTGCCCAAGCACATGTGATTCAGGCTTGAAGCCCCAAATACTTAAAAGAACTTTTAAATCCCCATCCCATTAATTTCCCCTTAGTTTTAGTCTCTGAAGTCCATGTATTCTGAATTTCTCAGAGGATTGTAGAAAGTGAAAGAGAAGTAAGACATAAACTTAGAAAGTCACTTTAAGTTGGCCTTCCACTTTCTTGAAGCTTTGTGCCATGGCTCAACATAGATGTATCTTAAAATAATAGAATTTCAGAACTAGAAGTGACCTTAATGTTCTAGACCAGACATTTTTACAGATAGGAAACTGAGGGCTAAATAAGTTAAGTGACTTGTCCAAGAACATATTTAGTAGCAAAGTCGATATTGGTTTCTGGGATTTCTCATTCTCGGGGTCATTCCACACTGTCAGCTAGGATTTGTTATTTCACGCATATTTGTTATCAGTACATATATTTATTGACCTTCGACATTACTATGAAATCACAAACAACTGCATTATGATTATGTGCCATAGCACTAGCTGCTGTCATTTCCAAAGAAGATACCAAACCCAGACCCGTGTCTCTTTGTTATGTCATTGTGCCATTACTTTTGGCCATGATTTTTATTGAATTTCAAGTTTCTATTGGTAGTAAAATCATATGCTATGTCTCATTAGCTGAGAAAACTGTGTTCATTGTTATGAGAGCTGAATATGAAATAAAATTTTGTTAATCTATGGCCAGTTGGCCAAATCAGTTCTGTTGCTGTCCTAAATATTACAAAGAATATGGTTGGATTCTTTTACACTTAAAAAATGTTGTCTGAAATTTTTTTTACGTATAGCTATATTGTTAGCAGTTTTTGAAGTATATAAACTAATTTTTTGTTCTTTCTCCTAATACACATACTTTCAAAAACTGTAGCAGAAACCTTTATAAATCCAATAAGTTAAGAGTCTAAAAATTAATTGCATTTAAAAAATATTAGCAGTTGATTGGGTCCCTACCCCTTCAATTTCCTGTAAATCAATTCAATAAATTCTTATTAATTACTTACTTTATTAGTAGGCTCTAATCATTATTACCAAAAGCAGTGGAAAATATGGGCAAAACGATCTTTGTCTCTCCAGATACAATAGTTTCACAAGGCTGTTCACACTCAATTTCTATTTGTTATATAAGAATTCCTCAACATCCTGTGACTGGCTAAAACTCTTCTTCCACAACACCAGCATTCTTCACTACCCTGAACCTAAAAGGGTATAATGATTCACTTTAGGGAAGTTTTCACAGAAAAGATGGGCTTTGAATCATGGATTGAAACAATGCAGGGAAGCACCTGTAGCAGAGGAATCAGCAGATATAAGGCTCAGAAAGGTGGAATAGCATAGAATTTAGGGAACTGCATTCGTGGGGTGGAGATCCTGGCAGAGCTGTCTATAGCCAATTGGTACACACCTGAAGCACGTGACAGAGATCCAGGTTCAAGATGAAGATTTGGCATTTAAGATGTCATTAAACTCAGGGAGTAGAGTCAATCACCAAAGGACGAATGAAAGGAAAAGAGGCCAAAAACAGAAGCCTGAAAACCATGAACATACTGAGTGACAAGAGGAAGACGAGAAGAGAAGCCAGCCAAAGACAGTGAAGAATGGCTGCTGGAGAAGGACCAAGCCGGGCATATCCCTGGTAGGACTGGGAAGATGGCCATTATTGTATGCACTGCACATCTGGAATACTATCTCCTATCAATCTAGAGAGAAAAGTGAAGACCAAAATTCACACCAAGGCAAGGAGAAAACATGGAAAGCTGACTCAGCTATCATAGATAGCTCTGGAAGGATGGCAACATGTATGTAGCATAATATACGAAGAATACAATATTCTCTTTGTTAATTCTGGAAATGGTGTTTAACCTGTGGAAGTGGCTGAGGCTGAACCAGTATCCTGGCGTCAGTCAATATTTGGAAGATGAGTGACCTAGTAACTATTTTTAAGAATTTAAACCACATATGACAAACCCTAGCAGAGAACCAAGGATATAGCAACAGGCTATATCTCTCGGGAACTTGGCAAAAACGAGGCAAGAACCCAGCACATCAACCAATAAACTAGGGTTCCTGAACAGGATGCAGTTGTGGAGAAGAGAGTGAGGAATATCACAGGGCTACGGACGAGCATTAAGAAATGGGACATCAGGTTGGAAGTCCAATCTAATAACCAGGCATATGTGGGAAAAGAAAGACTAACATTTTGTTCTCTGGATGCTCAACGGGATGCCAT
Source organism: Crocuta crocuta (assembly GCF_008692635.1). Lineage (NCBI taxonomy): Eukaryota > Metazoa > Chordata > Mammalia > Carnivora > Hyaenidae > Crocuta > Crocuta crocuta. The sequence continues at coordinate 7,168,825 of NW_027533089.1, read as the reverse complement.
GAGCATTTGCTTAATGTAAACTCTACCAGTAAGCTTTAAAAAGATGAATTTAATGTAATCCATGTAATTATATTGGTAACACAGTGCTTTACTACTACCAAATTTGCAGAAGTATGATGTTTATACTCCTCCTTTAGTTCAAAAAATTCTTAAAAAAGAAATACATGTAAAGAAAATAAGTTGGAGGTCTTAAATAAAATGATTGGATCCATGAAGGTAAAATGTTATACATGTTACCTTTTTTTAGGTTTAATTTTCTTAATTATCCTTTTAGATATCAGTTTATATTCGGGGGGGGAGTTTAGTTTTAGTGAAAACATGAAGTTGTGAAGAAGAAGAAGGAGAAGAAGAAGAAGAAGAAGAAGAAGAAGAAGAAGAAGAAGAAGACAACGACGACGACGATGACGATGATGACACAGGAGGAGGAGGAGGAGGTGGAGGAGGGGGAGGAGGCAGAGGAGTGGAGGGGGTTGGGGGAGGAAGAAGAGAAGAGGAAGAGAAAAAACCCCACAACTTATTTGAATGTATTCAAGTAGAATAGGTATGTTAGTTTACGACAAACTATTTTGATTAAAAATTTTGAGATTAAAGTCAGATAAATTGGTACGGGGAGGAAAAGACCTTTTTAAAAAGCCAGATAAACATGAGTTTACTCTTTGAACAAGAATCTGTCAGGTGGAAAAGAGACATTTTGAGGCCAACCTGTTTACATTAGAAGAAGTGTTGATCAAGTTTGTCCTAGAAGGTAAGGGGAAAATTGCTGATTTTACCTTGCCTGCTATACCCCCACCTAATACAAACATTATCATCTAGTCTCTTAAGTGGACTAAGAAAACTATGAATCTGTATTTAAATTCCAAAAGAGACTCTAGTCCCACTCCCCCCAAATAGTCAGTTCTCTGATTTCAAAAACAAACTAAACAAAGGGTCTGTAAGAAGATACACCAACAGCTATGACAATGGAAATTGCTAAAACAATCTGTGGAATGTTGACATATGCTTTTGTTTGTAAAGATTTTTTTATTTTATAGAATTGAAAGTGCCCCTATTAATATAATCTTTTGAGGTAAAAAAAAAAAACAAAGGAGGTCTGTGAAGCAAAGATACCTCCCTTGACTGTGATGTGTCTGTGCGCTTTCTGTCCTATTGTACTTACGTCTGCTACGTACGCATGGGGGAAAAATACACATTTTACCTAATATGCCAGGTTCAGAATAAGGGAAAGAAGTTATCAGCATCTGACTAGACAAGGAAGAACCATATTGTTTTATTGTAGCAAAGCTCACTTGGATCCTAATGGTTCAAGTACCAGTGGTGTTTCCACTAGAAAGTTCTGTATTTTTTGGTAAGTGTTGAACTCAGCAGTGGTACTCTGTTTCACCTTTATTCAGAATTTAAAACCTAACAACCACGCAAGTGACAGTTTTAAATCTTGAAACATAACACTTTTTTTCAATAAACTTGCAGTGATATGACATATAAAACATAAATCTGTCCGGGGTGCTTGGGTGGCTTAGTCGGTTAAGCATCCAACTTCGGCTCAGGGCATGATCTCACGGTTCGTGGGTTCGAGACCCATCTCGGGCTCTGTGCTGACAGCTCAGAGCCTGGAGCCTGCTTCAGATTCTGTGTGTCCCCCCCCCTCTCTCTCTGCCCCTCCCTTGCTCATGCTCTGTCTCTCTCTGTCTCTCAAGATAAATAAGTGACAAAAACACAAAAACAAAACAAAAAAAACACCCCATAAATCTGCCCATTTATGGTACTATAATGAGAATTAAACATGCAGTATCATCCTATATTTTTGGCAATATCCTCACTCAATTAAATTAACTAGTTAATTAATTAATATGTATAGTGAGCCACTCTTAAAGGTGCCAAGGACACACCAGTGAATAAAATAGAAAAGAAAAAAATCCTTGCAATAAATTTACACTTTAAAAGGAGAGATAAATAATAAAAATAAAATAAGCAAATTGAAAAATGTATTAGAAGGTGATAAATGCTTTGGAAAGAATTAAAATGGGAGGGAAGAGAGAGCATTTAGGAACTGTGAAAGCCCAGGGTCTGGCTCCAATTTTAAATAGACTTCAGGAAAAGCCTGACTGAGAAGATTTGATTCAAGAAGGAGATAAGGGAGCAAACCATGCAGATACCTGAAGGAAGAGCAAATCTGACAGAAGTGTTCCTGATGTGGTTGAAAAATAGCTAGGCAGACAGCGTGACTGGAATAGAGTTTTGGAAGAATAAGAGACCAGGTCAGAGAAGTAAGACAGGCCATGTACGTTTTTACTCTGAGTGCATTAATAATAGATTGGAGGGGTAGTAGTGAAAGAAGAAGAGCTAGTTAGGAGGCTCTTGCAACAATCTGGGTGACAGATGATGGTGCTAGCAAGGGAGGTGGCAAGAACTTGTTGGATAAAAAATCTATTTGACAGTAGAGCCAACAGGATTTCCTGACAGAGAAGATGAGTAACCGGCAGAACGAAGTTACCACTAACACGAAGAAAAGTGTGAATGGAGGAGTTTGGAAAGGTGAGAGACACCGGGATTCTCTTTAGGGGCATGATAAGTTTGAAATCTCTACAAAACACAAACAGAGATGCGGCCTAGTCATTTGGGTATATGCCCTTGGGATCAAGGGCGAGATCCAGGCTGGACATGTGCATTGGAAGTTACCAATGTTTGGATGATATTTCAAGTAATAACAATGGATGGGACAAGCAAAGATGTGGATATCGATATAGAGAGGAGGTCCAAGAACCAGGGCACTCCACCATTTCGATACTGAGTTGACAAAAAGCAAAAAAGAAGTGGCCACTGTAGCAGAGGGAAATATGGAAGCCATGTGAAAATAACTTTTCCAGAAGAGGGAGAGCCCAATTTGTCAAGGGCTGCCAAGAGCTCATGTAAGTTGAGAGTGGAGAACTGACTGCAGAACTTCCCAGCATGTAGTAGAAATTTCCATATGACAATGATTGCTTCAGATCTTGAAAACCGGATGCTATGATTAGATAACCCTGGTTAGCCACTTCCAGATTGCCATGACATTAAAATACTGTGGTGGTATATTTTAAGAATAGAGTTTTTTCAGCTGTACATAGGAGGAACACAGTTCATCAAGATTAACTATTTCATCGTAAATTGTCTCTTTTTATTTTGTTCCAGCTTTATGAGGTATAACCAATGCAAAAATAAACGGCATATATAGGGTGTACAATGTGATAGGTTTTGACATATACGAACATATACTTGTGGAACTATCACTACAATTAAGACAATAAACATATCTATTTGTACCCAAAGTTTTCTTCTTTGTAGTCTATACCCACCCCTTGTCCAGCAACCAGTGGATCTGATTCCTGACATTTTTATATTTATCCCCCAATTTTTTCAAGCTGTATTGAGATATGATTGACAAAAATTGCATATAGTTAGGTTGTGCAATGTGATTTTTTAAAGTCTACAATGTGCTGATTTAATATATATATATATATGATTTTATATATATATAAATATTTGGTGACATACTGATTTTCACAATCAAGTTAATTAACACATCCATTATCTTACATAATTACCATATTTTTTTTCTTTGCTGGTGAGAACACTTGAGATCTACTCTCTTAGCAACTTTCAAATACAAAACACAGTATTATTAACTATAATCACTATACTCTACATCTCCAGAGCTTATTTATCTTATAACTGGAAGTTTGTACCCTCTGCTCACCATTTCCCCATCCCCCGTCCCCCACCCCACTTTTACCCCTGGAAACCACCATTCTATTCTGTTTTTTTGTTGTTGTTTTTTTTAACGTTTATTTATTTTTGAGAGACAGAGACAGATCATGAGCAGGGAAGGGGCAGAGAGAGAGGGAGACACAGAATCCGAAGCAGGCTCTGGGCTCTGAGCTGTCAACACAGAGCCCGATGCGGGGCTTGAACCCACAGACCACGAGATCATGACCTGAGCCAAAGTCTGGTGCTTAACCGACTGAGCCTCCCAAGCGCCCCATACTCTCCAGTTCTTATGAGTTCAATTTTTTTAGATTCCACATATAAATGAGATCACTCAGTATTTGTCATTTTGTGTCTGATTTATTTCACTCAGCACAATGTCTTCCAGGTTCATCCATGTTGTTGCAAATGACAGGACCTCTGGATTTATTATATATAATAATATAATAATATTCACCTGTATGTAATATGTATTATATGTTTTAAATATCTCTCACATTTTCTTTATTCATCCACTGACAGACACAGGTTGTTTCCACATATTGGCTATCATGAATAATACTGCAACAATGAACATGAAGGTGTAAATATCTCTTTGAGATACTGATCTCATTCCTTTGAATATATATTCAGAAGAGGGATTTCTGGATCATATGGTAGTTCTTTTTAAAAGTTTTTGAGGAACCTCTACACTGTTTTCCATAGTGACTATACCAATTTACATTCCCATCAATAGTGTACAAGGATTCCCTTTTCTCCACATCTTTGCCTTATAACACTTGTTATCTCTTGTCTCTTTATGATAGCTATCCTAACCAGTGTGAGATGATATCTCATTGTGGTTTTGATTTATTTCCTTGATGATTAGTGATGCTGAACACTTTTCCATGTACCTATTGACCATTTATATGCTGTATACCACACTGTTATATGTATATATCATGCAGGATATATGTGTGTATATATATACACACACACACATATATGTACATATCATATGGTGTGTGTATGTTTGTGTGTGTATATATATATGTATATGTGTGTGTGTGTGTGTGTGTGTGTGTATTCCACCAAAGGTACCCAGAGCTCTTTTTGAAAGTAGAACAATTGTAATAATCAAAATATCATCCTTGTACAAAATGTAAGGGCCTCTAAAATTGTTATGCAGCACATTACCCCCCTCCACACCCCTTGCAAACCGTGTGCTCCAAAAATTCACAAAGAAGTTTCAGGAAGTCTGATCATAATGGCCTGTGTGAAATTAGTCCAGGGCACCGAGACTCATTCACAGTAAAGGTGCAATGGGGTTTTTACAGACCAATAATGAAAGAAGAGACAAAAGCAGGCTTGTTTTATAAAACCATAACTGGTTGACACTTGAGCTCTAGGAATTAAGAAAGGGTAAGATATCTATAATCACAGTGATCTTAAGTAATTTAAGAAACTTAAGTCGTAAAATACATTATTATGAATTCATATAAAGATTGCCAAAGTAGAAGCATTTCTTTCCTAAGTGATTTTGCTTGTACATTTTATCAGCTTCTAATGATAACAAGCTTTACCTGTAAGCTGAAAATTGCCTTGTGGAACCCTACAACCCAGTGAGTTAAATGTATTTCATTTATAACTGCTCAGTGAGCAAGGAAAGACCCAGGGGCATTTAGGAGTCAGAAAACCTGCCTTTCTCCTCCATGCCGTAATTGTAACTACAGTACAAAGAATAAATGATAAATGAGACAATGATAGATGAGTATGGTATGAATTATATTTAGAAACTCAAATATAAACACATCATATTATTTTGTGCCAGGATATTTTTTCTAGCCCAGAAAAGGGATCCTATTCTCATAAAGAAAATTGAAAAAGAAAAATTGGAGACACTAACAAATGAAAAAAAATGCATGTGGAATTCAAATATGCAAATGATAACTATTCCTTTTGTACATGCTGTCGATGGGAGAACAGAGTACATGATCACAGCTGGAATTCACGCTGGGATCTTATGCACTGTAATATTAGCAGCCACCTTCAGATCAGGCACACCCCAGCTGTTCACTTTACACAACTTGCCTCCTCCTTTTCCTTTCCCGTCCCCTTCAGTAACCCTTCACACTAGCTTTCCTCATTTTTTAAAAGGCAGAAATGAAGCTAAAACCTTTTGTGTAAAGAAAAAAACACTCTAAAGCAGAAGACAAACCCTAAGCAGTTATTTTAAAAGGAGATTTTGCTTTAATAATTAGAAATTCTTTCCCTCCAAACCAGTACCACTTCAAAACACATATTCTGCATTTCAAAGACAGCCATTGTCTTCTGTGCATGCTGGAGCAGTTGATATGACCCTAATGTTTCAGTGGATGAATAACAGGATAAAAACTTTTGCATTGTTTAAGCTCCACTCTCATGTGCTTGAGTTTTGCATTTTGTTTGAATAAATGTATGTCTAGTTATGCTGTCACATGAGTATCATGCTCTGCATAATTTACAGAAGTATCCACTATGAAAAAACATTTCTGCTTCCTAATAATTGATTTGTCACTGTGAGCAAAATTATTTTTCCCATGGTGTAGTGAGGTGAACAGTGTCCTCCAGAAAGATATGTCCAGCTGCTGATCTCTGGACTTGTGAATATTACCTTATTGGCAATCGATATGATTAAATTAAGGGTTTTGAGAGGAAGAGCTTGCCCTCAATTGTGCAGATGGGTTCTAAGTGCAATCATATGTACCTTTATAAGAAAGAGGCATAGGGATTTTTGGAGGGAAGGAGGCAATGTGCCCACAGATGCAAAGCTCGAGTGATGTGGCTATAAACCAAGGGACTCTGGAAGCCACCAGAAGCTAAAGACACAAGGAAGAGATTCTCCCATGGAATTGTCAGGAAGAGTGTAAACCTGCTTACACATTGATTTTGGATTCCTGGCCTTTAGAGCTCTTAGGGAATCAATTTCTGTTGTTTTAAGACACCTAGTTTATAGTAATTTGTTAAAGTAGCCCATTTCGATTTCTGAAAATAATGTTATTAGTTATTAGTTTGTGTGTTAGCCTGGAGTTTGTAGAAAATGGACCAGAGAATAAGGTTTAAAGTGTGGATGTTTATGTAAAGCATACAAGCAGGGTAAAGCAAAAGAAAGTGAAGCATGGCAGAAAGTGAGGTGATGTAATATGATCTGTTACCATCCTGGCTACTGCTTATAACTAACTGCTAGGAGACACTTATGTTGCTCAAGAAGTGTATTAGCTTGGGGGGCAGCTGGGTGGCTCAGTCGGTTTAACACCTGACTTCAGCTCAGGTCATGATCTCACGGTTCGTGGGTTCAAGCCCCGCATCGGGCTCTGTGCTGACAGCTTGGAGCCTGAAGCCTGCTTCAGATTCTCTGTCTCCTTCTCTCTCTGTTCTGTCTCTCTCTCTATCCATCTCAAAAATAAATAAACACTAAAAAACTTAAAAAAAAAAAAGAGGAAGACGAAGACGATGACGAAGAAGACAACGAAGATGATGAAGACGACGAAGACAAAGAAGAAGAGTATCAGCTCAACATTTGGACTTCTCCAGAAGGCAACAAGGAGGAACCTCGTAGTAGTTCATGGAAAGGTGAAAGGGATGAGCATTTATCTGCTTAGCTCTATCTAAGCTCCTGTTTCCCATGTCAAGATTCACTGACCACTCAGTTCTGAGATGAGTCATCCAGCCCTTTGGTGGTGGCTCAGGAAACCAGATGCTACACTATGTGGTGTGGTACTACACACGTGTCCAGAACAGTGTAAAAGCTATTCAGACAGGCTTTAATTTAGCAGGATGGTGGCCATGTGGGTTGCGGATGACTCTGGTGGTGTGGGTCTGAGAGACACAGGGAGAAATCTGGGGAGGACACGAGGTTTGTGCCTGATACTCTCTCTGACACCTGGGGCCAAATGCCCCAGTATAAGTATAAACAGTTGTAACACATTTGACATTTAGACTGAAGTCTGAGTAGGGTGTATTTTAGGTATATTTTCCAGCATGATAAAGCATTAAATACAAATAAAATCATTAATTGATGGGGGTCATCACTCAACATGTATTGTTTTTCTGTTTATTTTTTCCAAGTGTTTTCATGTTCTTATCATTAAATGATGTTGGTGCGATAAGTGTTTCACAACTAACTCTTTTCCAAAATGTATTATCTATACACATATGACTTCTCATAAATTTTACTAAGGAATGCATCACACATAATTTACAAAGAACAATTACATACACTCTTTACTAATAATTCCAGATAGCCGATTGATTCCCACAGAATGCTTTCTTTGATTTTTGCCAACTCTTGTAGGTAGCCAGTGTACGGTCGCCTTTGATGAATGAGCGTAGCTCTGACATGAAATGTTAGTTGATATTTTCATTTGCGTCAATGAGTAAGACAAAAATGAGACAATGAAGATATATGTTGGAACTTCACTCATTCATCAAGATCTTCACTGCAGAAGCTTTCAAGTACGTAAGAGTCTATCCTCAATTTTTTGTGCTATTCACAGCATAATGGCTATAGACCTGCCACACATTTATGTGTAATCTTTATTATTAACATTTCCCCATCATTGTCTTAAGTCTAGTCAATGAATACAGCACTAAATCAAGCCATGCTCTGTAACATTTCCCAATTTTCCTGGTGTAAATACTCTCATCGTGGCTGATTTCAAGCTACCCATGTGATGCCACTGACTGCAAAGTTGACAGCACGCCACTGTACACCATTTCCACTGCAGACACTCAACAGGCATACATTAACTCGAAAGTGTAGCGAATGGTGAAATGCAATAAAATAATTAGGAATGATGAATTTTGAATATTTATAACCATCTTAATATAATTTATTTGTTTCTAAGTTACACGTACAATTGATAGAATTTAGTTTTTAATATTGTCTGTGCTTAAAAACCAGCTTGTAAAATTCCAAAAAAAAAATCCACTGTTGGCTCTAGCTAGATGAGCTGGTGCTAGTAGACGACTGGGGACACCACTCAATTAAAGGAAAACTGCTAATGGCACCTCCCTGGGTGGTTGTGAGAATCAGTGAAGATATTTTAAATGAAAATATTTTGACACATATAAAGGTGCTAAATAAATGCAATATAGTCTCACTGAGAATAATTATCAAAAGGCCCAATTCAAGAATGCTAAGAAGTAAATATTTGGTTTTGGCCCTTCAGGAAAAAAAGTATGGGTCAAATTGAAACAAAATTTAAGTCTACTTGCTCCATACATACAGAGAAAATTTGATACCTAGAATTTCCCTTATCTACTCAAAAGCACATTAGACACTTTCAACTTTCTTGAAAGTAATTGTAACTTTTTGTTCCATTAAGTTTACTAAGAGTGGTTATTTATTATAGGATGGACAGAAAAGTGTGGGAAGATAAAATTGCAGATTTAGTTTTGGTGACCTAAGTATGAACTACCTGGTTGTATCACCTTTTTGCTTACTTTTTACGATCTATATATTATTTTCATTAACACTTGTAATAACTCCTCATATACCTATATGCTTCTAACATATTAAAACATCTTATTCCATAACAGATATTGGTTGAACAGTTTTTGAGTGAAATATGCCATTTCACTTAGGAATCACAATAACTTTTGTGGAATAGGCAGAAATTGTTCCTATCCTCAACAGTTGAGAAAACCAAGACTCATAGTGGCTGAGTTATTTTCTCCAAAGTCAGAGGAAAACTTAAAAATAAGAACTCTGGTCACTTTTTCTCTTAATCCTGTAATTCTTTCCTTCCTTCTTCTTTTTTTTTTTTTTTTTTTTAGAGGGGAGAGAGAGAGAGAGAGAGAGAGAGAGAGAATCCCAAGCAGGCTCCATGCTATCAGCACAGAGCCCAACACAGGGCTCAATCTCAGGTACTGTGAGATCATGACCTGAGCTGAAATCAAGAGTTAGATGCTTAACTGACTGAGCCACACAGGTGCCCCATAATGTTATAATTCTAACAGCTTCCATGTTATGACTGAAATCTAGTGTTACAGTAAGGTAGGTTGCGAATTGCAGAGAGCTTTAATGCCAACATTCCAATTAGAAAACCATACCATATGCCCTGGTTTTTTTAAAAAAAAAAACCCAGTTATAAACTTAGAAGGAAAGCACTAACAGCAACCACAACCACAAATCAGTTTTTTTACCCTAATACCGATATATAATTCATCGCTAACATTTGAATGTGTTTCTTTTCACACATACAACACATATACACAAATATGCATACATGTTATGCAATTGGCATTGTACTTATTATTTATATACTGGTTTTTATATAATCAATATAAAAAAATTGTGTTGCCCTATATGCTTCAAAAACACTGTTTATATACTTGCATAATTCATTGTGTGACTGTAACATAAATGAAATTAGCTAGACATTAGGTTATTTCCAATGTTTCATTATTGTGAGTAAAAACAGAATGAAAATCTGTATTAAATCTTTGTCAAAACTTTCGATTATTTCCTCATACTGTTTCTGGGAAAGAGATTTTAGGTCCACAGGGTATGAAATTTTAAAGGGCTCTTGGTACTTGGTACCTATTTCCAGTTTTTGTTTTGTTTTGTTCTTGCTTTTTTTTCTGAGAGCTTGAACCAAATTGCCCTCCTGGCAGTCCTGTGAAGGAGTGGGTATTTACTTGCATTCTTGCCAACATGGAACACTTAAAAATTTTTTTTTAAATCTTGCTATTTGAAAGTTAAAAAATAGACCTTGGGTTTGACTGATATTCTTTGATTACTAACAAGCTTGATTGTATATGATTATTTGTCCCTTCTATGTGTTTTACAGTCATTATTTCACATTTTGTCCATTTTATTTCTTTTGAGGGACTGTTGAGATATTTCTGTTCTCCCCTATTCTGAGACCTATAGAATAATTTTGAGCAGGGAGGTGATATACGATCAGATCTGTTTTCTTTTTCTGCTGAACAGTGTAAAACATTTTGAACAAAACATATGGGGATAGATTTAAGCATATTTACATAGTACTAATCTCACATGTACTGCATTTCTCCCTTTTTAAATTAAATTAAATTAAATTTTTTAAGCTGCCAAGTGGCACAGACTGGCAATATACATACTCCTTAAGTTACACAACAGTCAAGCAGCTAAAGTCACGATTTATGTATGTGTGCCCAATTAGAAAAGAGGCTAGTGCCAAGATAATCACAAATTTGCCATAAACTAAAGTTTATTACCACTACACAAGAAGAGATATTGGAAGAAGTTCTTTTATTTGTTCCAGTTGTTCTGAAAAAAGAAAAGGATTATGTGAAACACATTTCAGATAAAGGTGCGAGTAACATTTACTGAATGTTGACCAGGCATATAAGCCCTTCTAAATGTTTTCCATGTATGAAGTTATTTAATCTTTATAACAACGTATGAGAGTGCCCTTATCTTCAGCCCCAATTTATGGATTAGGAAACTGAGGCATACATCCAAGTGACTTTCCCAAAACGATTGAGTAAGTAGAGGTTTAATTCCAGGCAATCAGGACCAAGAGGTTCTGTACGTAACCTTCCCTATTAGAAGAGGAAGAAATATTTCAATTCTGGTAATTATATTTCCTTAGCACCTGTAGTATAGAAAACACTGTACTCCATTTATGGGGACAAAAGGTAAATAAGGTATGGGTCCTGAATTCTAGAAGCGCACAGGTAAATGAAGATACGTGCCCATAAGAGTGATCACCATTAGGAAAGGCGGAGAATTCTATGGAAACACAAGGGAAGTGCACTTAGTATGGTCTCCCTGAGATAAAATCCGAGCTAAGGCTTGAAGAATCAGGAGAGGCTAGCCAGGTGAGGAAAGAGGGAAGAACAATCTGGGTAGATGAACAGTCTAAGCAAAAACACAGAGGCATAAAATAGCTCCAGCTATTATTCCTATGAGGTTTTGCTGAATCTGTGAGATGTTCAGTATTATTGGTATGTGAAATACCAGGTGTATGTGCTTGTAAATGAGCCCATGGAGGTAGGTAACTGGCAATATACAGTCAGCACCTCTCATGAGTTAGTGTTGTACTGCAAACTGAGAATATCAAGAAACAAATCAGAAGTGCTTTTCTGCACCAGTGAGGAATGTATCAGTCACACAATAAATAAGAAATGAACACAATAGAGGTTGTGAAAGATACTGTGAATGAAGCAAACAGGGAAATAGGGCGTTGGAGAGAAAACAACTGGGAATGTGTTTCAAGTGGGGCATTCAGGGAAACACTGGGAACCAGTAATGTGGAGACTAGGAGAAGAACCTTCCAGGGAGAAGAAAGAGGAAATATAAAAGCCCTGAGGTCGGAAGGCACTTAACATGTTTTAGAAAATTAGTGAAAGCCAAAGAGGCTACATCACAGTGAGCAAGAAGGAAGATGGCAGACGATAGGTCTGAGATGTAGGCAAAGCCAAATCTTGCAGCCTCTTGTAGTTCATGGTAAGAAGGTTCTATTTTATCCTATGGGTAATAGGAAGTTATTGATAAGCTTTTAAGTCACGGCTGTGGCATTGTCTCACTTCTCACTCAGGCTGTTGTGGAGAGGATGGTTGAAGCAGGACACAGGAAGAAGCAGGGAGATCCTCAAGGAGGCTCTGGTTTGTGGTGCAGATGAGAGATGAGGAAGGAAGCGATGTCACTGTAGAGACCTTGGGCTTTCTCTCGCAAGGGATAGACTCTTTGAGGAGTATTTTTCAAATTTAATGTGCTGAAATTTGGGGTGTAGATGTATCCATTTACTAAGGTTAGGGAAAACAGGGAAACAAACTTGCTTGTCAGGAATTTTTTTTTCAACATGTGTGTAAAAGGAATTACAAATCTATATATGTGATTATAAATATGTATATTCTTTTCCCAAATGTAAATTCTTCCTGGAAATACAGAAGGCACTCAAAAGACATTATAAGATGTTTGAAACTTTGACTCCTTTCTCCCTTTCCTGAGGGCTCAGGGCTCCACGGAGTACTTCCCAAATAGATTTTCCATCATCTCTAGAGTGGATTATCTGGATTTCTACTTCAAAGAGGAGCTGATGTTATTCCATAGGAGGAAATTCGGTGAAGGGGAGATGTCATGCATTTGTTCTCTGAGTAGTGGGCGATTGGCAATGGTCCTCCCTGGCGTGGCTCAGGAGACTCTCAACGATCCTGACTGTTCTCTTTCCTTGGGCGATGTGATTCCTAGAGCTTCCCTACTCCACTGGACCCCTGTCCTAGATCTCTGTGTAGACGGCCCCGCATATGAAACTCGTCAGATCATTCTTTGCAGACAGCATGGATCCAGTACATTTTTCCAGGATAAATTACCGTTTTCCAGGAAATCTGAGCTTTTCTTTCCTGCTTCTTTTTGTGGTCCAGATTATAATTCTGGAAGCACTCTCAGAAAATGGTGTTGTGTTCACCACGGTTGTATACAGCGGTAGAGGAACATTTTACATTCAACAACTCACATTCCTCTTAAATTTGTCATCTATAGATTCAGGCATAGTATGCAGGCAGCAAGTTACCAAGTTTTTGCATTGGTGAATAGATGGATGTGGAACCCAAGTTGTCAACGGTTTCACTTTTGTGAAAATATTTAATAAGATATATTATTAAAATTTTAAATTATTCTTAAAGTTAAAAGAATTTTAATTAAAGTGGCAATTTGAATCACATTTTAATTTGACTTAAATACATTTAAGGAGAATATTTTTACAGCAAATAAAATCTTCTGATGTATTTAAATATTTTGAGTAAAAATTTAATGTTCCCTAATAATTATTTAATTTTTCTTTCCTTTCCTATTTTTTAAGTATATTTATTTATTTTAGAAATAGAAAGACAGGGAGGGCAGGAGAAAGACAATTCTAAGCAGGTTCTGCACTGTCAACGTAGAGCCCGACCTGGGGCTCAAACTCAAACACTGTGAGATCATGACCCGAGCCATAAATAAGAGTCGGATGCTTAACAGACAGAGCTACCCATGTGCCTTTTCTTTTTCTTTTTTTTGAGAGAGAGAGAGCATGAGAGGGGCAGAGGGACAGAGAAAGAGAATCTTAAGTTTAATAAATGATTTTTAATATTTAAAAGAAATAATTTGCAAAAATTTGTTTCTAATTTTATTTTTTTTACATTGACTGCATTTTTTATGAGAATACATTTCATTTTTTATACTTAGGGTACAAATTTATTTAATTTTTTACTTTTTAAGTTATTAATGGAATGCATGCAATTATGTACAAATCTTGTTCCCAGCAACATAATGATTTTGCTGAATTGGAAGCAACAAGAAAATGTCATGAAATAAATAGATAATTTATGAACTCTTCGTCTTTTCTTTTTTTTTTTTTT
>NW_027533089.1:6958210-7154385 GCF_008692635.1 Crocuta crocuta | reverse complement strand
TTGCTATTGGCTTTATTTTGCTTCTGGCCCATCCCCAGAAATGTCCAACGGTATTTAAAGCCTTTGCTATTTTGCCAACTTTTAGTTATAAAAAAACCATAGGTTTACATATATATTTCAATTTTATTGTCATTAAGAGATGTTGTCAGGATAGGACTTAGAATTGTGTATTTCACAGTTTTTAAGCTTGATTTATATAGTTTTTCAATATTTACACATATATCTAGGGGCCTCCTTCTGTACCCTCACCCTAGGCCCTGTAAATGCTGGGGGAGGACCTGCGGATCCACACACAGTTACTGCCGCCTAGAGCCTTCATAGCTGCCTGTCCACTCTGCTCTTCCCTGCTTGGCTCTCTCCTCATCCTTCCAGACACCCCAGTGACAGCGTCCTATGATCCTTCTATCTGTGCTTAGTCACTCCTCCCTCTCAGACTTCCCACTAGACTTTGCATGTTTTCTTAGAATCATCCATTTACATGGGTCCATTTCCTCCTTTAATGTGGGCTCACGGAGACCAGAGATTGGTCTGGCATCTCAGGATTATTAATGTTTGTCACAGAACCTGGCCTGTGTGATGAGAAAATGAACAGTGACCCCTACTCTGCACTTGCAGGGCAGTGCATTTTCTTGTTTGCGATAGGCCAGAGAGGCAAACGTTCCAAACCCACTCTCTCCCACATATGCAGTGTTTTTGGAGTCTGCTTCCCAAATCAAACGATATGTCTGTGCTATGTAGATTTTTTTAATGTTTATTTTTGAGAGACAGAGAGAGACAGAGTGTGAGCAGGGGACAGGCAGAAGGAAAGGGAGACACAGAATCTAAAACAGACTCCAGGCTCTGAGCTGTCAGCACAGAGCCTGATGCGGGGCTCAAAGTCATGAACTGAGATCATGACCTGAGCTGAAGTCGGATGCCCAACTGACTGCGCCACCCAGGCTCCCCATAGATTTTTTAAATTATGATCTTATTTCCTCTATAAGTCAGTTTCAAAGATTCCGCTTCCTATTTTGGAATGGCAGATAATAAAATTGGCATTATCATGTATCCTTAAGGTTAAGAGCACTTGCCTTTATTTTTTGCTACTTTTGTTATTCTTATTAACAGCTTAAACTTCTTTTTTGTTTGCAACTCAATGTGTTAACACTATAAAATAAAAATTTTTAAAGAAAGAGTTTGAAGTTTGGGTAAAATTCAAAGACGTGTTTATTTTTTTTTAAAATTTTTTAAGGTTTTTATTTATTTCTAGGAGAGAGAGAGAGAGAGAGAGAGACAGCGTGAGCAGGGGAGGGTCAGAGAGAGGGAGTCACAGACTGAAACAGGCTCCAGGATCCGAGCTGGCAGTCAGCACAGAGCCCGATGCAGGGCTCGAACCCACGAACCGCAGATCATGACCAAAGCGAAAGTCAGACGCTTAACTGACTAAGCCACCCAGGCACCCCTAAAGACATGTGTTTAGAAAGAATCTTCAGAGTGCCTGAGTGACTCAGTTGGTTAAGGGTCCAACTTCGGCTGAGGTCATGATCTCATGATTCGTGGGTTTGAGCCCCTCATCGGGCTCTGTGCTGACAGCTCAGAGCCTGGACCCTGCTTTAGATTCTGTGTCTGCCTCTGTCTCTGCCCCTCCTCTGCACGTGCTCAGTCTCTCTCTCCTTCAAAAACAAACATTAAAAAAAATTTTTAAGGAATCTTCAAATGTGAATATTTCAGAGCTTTTCTCTATACCAATGAATACCAAGACCAAAACTACCATGCTTCCCTGTGCTAAACAATTCTTTGACCAAGCTTACTTTCTCATTTCCATGCCAAACAATACTGGGGCCAGGCAGAAATAATTTAGCTACTTGCTCCAGGAAATACCTGTTAGTAGAAGATAAGACTTGAACCAACTAAAAGAGATTACTTATCAAAACTAACAGCTTGCTCATCAGGACCTGTTTCAAAACTTTTGCCTCACTGTGCCCACCAATCCAAATCTATTGTATCATAAAATCTGCAGAATCCCAATATGCCTCCTTGCAAGACCTCCCTTAAAATCACCCCATAAACCTTATAAATATCCTCCTCTGACACCCTCCTTCTCAGCTCAGACACTACTAAGACTCTATCAGGGGATAGCCTTTACTGTTTCATCAACAGGTTTTTTGGGGAAATATATTGGGGATTCAATAATAAAAATATATACCAAATATGGGTCTTGAGATTCTAGAATTGGAATAGCATACTTCTAGGAGATCCCTTTAGCTTCCTGTATGTGGTCTTTCTGTGATGGATAACCCATTCCTCAGTGGGTCAGAGCTATGATTTCATTATTTTCAGCTTCCAAATCTTTCCTAGGAATAAGAAATCCCTGTTTAGGAATCCTTTGCTTATTTGCTGAGATTGAAAAGTCTTTTCCTTGGAAAAAAGCCATCCAGTGACTAGGAAACACTTCTGTATGTCTCTCTGTCTGTCCTCAACACTTTCTGTTAATAGCATGTTAAAAAAGATGATCAAAGGAGGAAGATGGGTGTAGGCCTGGTACATCCATTGCTGGAGGAGTTCATACCAGGCTCCTTATAAGGCAAATGTAGCTTGGTTACCTGTGAAAGTCTTGTGAGATCTTGACTCAATCTTGCCTTGAATTATTCATGAAAATCCATTTCAAGGCAAGTTCTTTATTTCAAACCTTCTATCTGCATTTGAGATGGCTAATGAATAGCTTAAGGGCTGCAATGGACTGAATGTGTCACCCCAAAATTCATATGTTGAAGTCCTAATGCCCAATGTAACTATATTTGGAGATAACAGCTTCTTTTGGAAGTATTTAAGGTTAAATGAGGTCAGAAGGGTAGATCCCTGATCCAACAGGATTAGTGTCCTTATACGAAAAGACAGGAGAGAGTTTGTGTTCTCTCCCTCTCTCTCTGCATGTGAGGACACATGGCCATCTGCAAAACAGGAAGAGAGCTCTTATCAGGATTCAAATTGGTTGGCATCTAGATCTTGGACTTCCAAGCCTCCAGAACTGTGAGAAAATTAATTTTTGTTGTTTAAGCCACCAAGTGTACGGCATTTTGTTACGGCAGCCTGAGCTGATTATTACAGAAGACTACAATACAAAGTGTACAAGCAACAAATTCAGAAGACCTTTGTTTTCATAATGGTGTCTTCGTCTCATTTCCTGCCCCATCATAGAGAGATCTGAGAGTGACAGGCTCCAGGGACCTCTGGGAAGAATGTTATTTGAAGTCAAGGTATTTGAGCTCCTGGATCTCAGGAGAACTTTGGGAATTTTGTTTATAACATGTATTTTCACTATAATTAATTTATTTGTCTATTTAAATGGCATAATTTTGCCAAAGACAATTTAGAATTACAGTGTTTATTTTGGCCAATGTCCATTTGAAAAAAAAAATTACTCATTTGAGAAATACTTAGAAGGAAAATTGTCTTCATTTTTCCTTAGAATACAAACACTTCGAAAGGAAATCTAGTTTCCAAAATGAATGCTTTCAAAAGACTCGTTAGCCAAGGTGAATTAGAAGTATAAAGAACTTAAAATCATCTCTCTTAGATCATTCTGAACCAGAATCTGAATATAATTGCCTTGATTCCTTTATTCTTCCTCCTCCTTCCTAGGCCCCTACATTACCCATACGACTACTACCTTGTTTCCAATGCATCTCCTTCCCCTTCTAGTCAACAAGAAACTCCCAAATTTCAAATGTTCCTTAATGCTCAATTCACATCAGAGTGGAATCCAGTTCTGTTACAGGTGATCTGAAACCCTGGTCTTTGAACTGGGAGCCACTGTCAACCACTTTCTAAAACCTACACACAGAATGGAGACAGAGCTCTACAAAGGAATTTAGAGTTGTTCTAAAAACATAATTTGGGAATCCCAGGTTGAAATCAGTTTTTTTTCATATGTTAGTAAGAAATTCAGATGCCAAAAATTGGACGAAAAAGTTGAAAGTCAGAGTCTGAGAATGACCTAACAGACCCTGACCTACAGAGATTAGAAAAGCTACAGGTGTTGAGCAAGAGCTGTAAGACGCCAGCCTCAAAGTCTGTTCTGTGAAAATAGATTGCACTGTAATCTTGTCCTGCAAGCAAAGAAAGGATGAGTCTATTGGTGACTTCAGGAACAGGCTCTTTAATAAATACGGTTAGAGAGCACTCACGAATAGATCCTGAAGCAGATGTGACTCCCAACTCTCACTTTCTTTGTATAGCCTTCAGCCAGAGCCAAGGGATTTAACATGAAAGGAAAAAAGGGAATGAGAAACAGCTCTGTTGCCAGATCTCCAACTATTCTAAAGATCTTGACATAGTCTTATTTTTTTTTTTTTAATGTTTTATTTATTTCTAGGAGAGAGAGAGACAGCGTGAGCAGGGGAGGGTCAGAGAAAGAGGGAGTCACAGACTCTGAAACAGGCTCCAGGCTCTGAGCTGGCAGTCAGCACAGAGCCCGACGCGGGGCTCGAACCCACGAACTGCGAGATCATGACCTAAGCGAAAGTCGGACGCTTAACCGACTAAGCCACCCAGGCACCCCAGATCTTGACATAGTCTTAAAACAAAATCAGAATAAAGTCTAGAATAAATTAGTGATCTTCCAGATAAAGCAATTGGATGTTCCCATCCCAATCATGAGATCCTGGGTAAGGAGTTTATTGATAACGACACCCATAAGCAATAGAAGCAGAAAGAACAATGAAAAACTAATTAAACAGTGTTTGTTAAGAAACTAGGGGAAAATTTAAAGTGAGCGGACAATGACAATGCTCCTAAAGGGAAGTCTAGTATTCATTTTCCCATTTTTACCCTCAAATTCACATGGGGAAATCTCTGCAAATATTAAAGGACAGGCTGCCAAATTGTTTATTGATACCACAAACTCTGTTGCCACCACACAACCTATGTTTTAGGATTAAGAAACTACTAATCCTGGGGGTTCTGGGGGGCTCAATTAGTTAAGCATCTGACTCAGGCTAGACTCAGGTCATGATCTCACGGTTTGTGGGGTTGAGCCCCACATTGGGCTCTGCACTGACTGTGTGAAGCCTGATAGGGATTTCCTCTCTCCCTTTCTCTCTGCCCCTCCTGCACTCGTAGGCTTTCTTTCTCAAAATAAATAAACATTAAAAAAAGAAACTACTAATCTCTAGATGTTTCTTCACCTCAGTCTATAACCATTATTCTTGACTTTTAACCAAAGAACATTGCTTTGCTCCTCCGTCATATCATACCGGCCAACTTAATAAGGAAGGATCTTGTGGGAAAAGGGAATTTTTAGATTAAATGTCTTGTTTGCCTATTGCTTAAAATCCTGAGGACTATCCACTTATAATCAGATAATAGATAATTTGAATATTAATATGCTGGCATTTTTATGTTTTGAGTAAAGTCCTAATTGAAAATCTTCTCAAGATATGGGACTACCTGTGGTTAAAAAAAAATTTCTACTCGTGTTGGCAAAATTACTGGGCCAAGCTCATCAGTTCAGATGGACTCATACAAATCTCTATCCAAGCTTACATAATACTGTTTAAAATGACAAACTAAGCAAGACTAAAATCAGTAGTTGAAAGACTACTAGAGAAAGGATTTATCATACCTAGAACCAATCCTTACAATTCTCCTAAACTTTCAGACAATAAACCCAGTAGGAAAGGAGGTAGATTCATTCAGGACTTCAAGACCATAAATTAAGTAATCCTTCCCTCTTCTTTGTGGTATCAAACCCATTTATTTTGTCTTTGGTATCCCTTAGGGTGACATGGTTTTTCTTGTTTTTTGTTTTGTTTTTGTTTTTATTTTGTTTTACAGTTGTAGATCTGTATTTTGCTTTCTTTCCTGGTTATCTTTAGCTCAAGATAGTTACTACCTATTTGCATCTTCCTAGAGAGTCAAAAATACACACAGACTTTTCAATTCCAGTAAAGATAGAGTAGCCCCACGCCTCCCAGCTCCTCCTTACAATTAAAAAACAGACATTACAAAACAAACAAATGTTGACAGACTAAAAGGTGGAAAGAAGGTGGACTGTTTAGGGACATCTCTCTTTTCTTTTAAGTTTATTTTGAGAGAAAGAGAGATAGAGCATGAGCAGGGGAGGGGCAGAGAGAGACAGAGAGAGAGAGAGAGAGAGGATCCCAAGCAGGTTCCACACAGTCAGCAAAGAGCTGGATGTGGGGCTCATGAGATCACGACCCAAGCCAAAATCAAAAGTCAGACACTTAACTGACTGAGCCACCCAAGAGCCCTAGGGACATCTCTACTAGAGGAAGGTAGCTAGTCACCTGAATTTCCAGATTACCTCCTATATATCTCATATGGGAAGTACCAAAACCCTCCAAACCCGGAACCATTTACAAGCACAGACAAAACAATTCTGAGAAAAGGCTGTTGCCCCTGGCCCAAAGATCAGGAAAAGGGTAGCTTAACACCAAAACACTTTTTTGGCAGTTTCTGCCCTACACCAGACAACCAACAAAAAGTTCTTCCATGCAGTTTCAGCAGAACTGAGCAGAGAACTGATCCTCCATGCCACCCTCCAACCCAGGAGAAACAAATGGGGATATTCAGATTCCCCTGCTGGAGGTGTCAGCAGACCATGAGGGATCCAATCTATCCCTTTCCCAGTGGATGTAAATGGTGGTGCTCCAATTCTCCTTCTGGGGTAGTATCAAAGGGACTGAGGGGGGACCTGATTTGCCATCTTCTTCTATCCGGCAGAGGTGGGCAGCACTCTGATTTGCCCTCTAAGCAGTGCCAGTGGGGGCCAGTGGCAAGCTGGGACCTAATGAGAAGATGCAAGACAGGGCTAGTCACCCTGTGCTTCCATCCACTCCAGCGTCATTGGGGCCCAGCCAGGAGCTGAGCCCCACCTGCTCCTGGCAGCCATGAGGCTGAGAAAGGTGTTGTGAATGGGGTTAATTCCCACAGCACTCACTTTCATCTCACCTCTGGTTAGTGGGTCCCCGTGGGGCTCTAAATGTCCACACCCAAAATCTGGAGGCAATGAGACTAAGAGATGGAGTAAAGCAGGGCTAACGAGCCATCCTACCCCGTGTCTGCGGGTCCCAGCGGGAGCTGAACCTGCGCCTCCATCTGGCATAAAAGAGACTGATGGAGGCAGTGCACATGAAGTGGGGTGTCTGGACTCCCCTTCCCCACCTTGCACTGAGCGGGGCATCCATGGCCACCCTGATCAAGGCCGAGTGAGGTAGCAGGGGGTGGGGCTAGTTGACATACAAATGGATCTGGTATTGTGCCAGTAACTTTTGGAGTGGCTTATTAAATAGCAGTAGATAACTGAAATAGAATTTGGGTACTGGAAGAAGAGTGTGCTATAATAAGTCCTAAACTATATGGCATTGATTTTGTGAGCAGCTGTCAGGCGTTAGCCGGGCAATACTCAAGACGGCTGCCAGTGAGGGCATGAAGGCATGGAGATATTGGCAGAAACTGTCGCCTGCAGTAACATGGGAAGTAGGAAATGTACCTAATGAACTCCATGGCATTGGTAATGGTACTATGTGGTTTCTTCTAACTGCTTATAACAAAATGTGAGAGGAGAGAAATGAATGAACTATTCCATTTTCAAGTAAGATTTAGAGAAAATATGGAGGCTCCAGATATTCTTCATAGCCAGCAGGTTCTCAAAGTAAGAAATAGCCTATGGCAAAGATAAATTTCTGGGTGCTGTCAGGAAAACATAAAGCCAAGAATATGACTAGTAAAACCCCTTGTTTAGACCCCAGAAATATTTAAGTCACAATACCAAAGACCTTTTCATTAGATAAAATGTCTTCTAAGGGTCTTAAGTATAGGCCTTGTTCATCCTCTCCATTAAACAATAGGATTTCTAAGTACCTCAAGGGCATTGTTCTATAGCTTCAAGGAAGACCCGGGGAGAAAATGGCCTATTCTGAAAAGATTGGAGAGTGTTCTTTTATCTAATGATGTGAATTATAAATTGATATGTAAGAAACCCAGTTTTTAAAATAATATGGCAGGGAGTAGTTGGGTGTCAGGCTGCCTACAGAAGCTTCCATGGCTCAGCCTGCCCACCTCTGTCTCTTAAGGTCCACAGCCTCCACACCATCCCCATCCCCTCAGGGTCAGAGGCTCAGTGGACATACCCTAGTGCCCCACAATGGGGTGCAGTCTCCTTAATTTCATTATTTAAAAAACCAAAAAGATAATACACATTCAGCTCTCTACTTGTATGCAGTGACTGACTCTCATTTAGCTTGATTTTCCCAATTTATTCATATCAATTAATTGGATAATGAGTCACCAGCAGTCTTTAGGTTTTGCAGAACCATTATCCTCATTTCCTAATTTACTTAGAGGAAAACGATGTATGTAAACATTTTCTGAAATATTAGGAGAGTATATCCATTTTTTGACACACACACAGTTTTTTTTCATTTAAACTCCCGTCTCAAAAAATGCAAAAGTGTTTTGTAAAATCCTTTTAGGACTTTTGTCTATTTATAGCTCCCCTTCCACCATCCTTAACCCTGTTTGGATGTGCTCTTTCTAAGATGCAAATCTGATTCCCTCATCTTTTTCCTGGCTTAAAAGCCTTCGTGGCTTCCCATTACCTTCAGGATAAGGATTCTAAAGGCCTTCCCTCCTCTGTGCCCTCCCTACGTCTGTCCAGCACTTAATGCCCAATTCCAAGCTGCTGGCATTTTTCCCACCTGCATTTTTTCTCCTGTCCTCCTGTGTGCTACACAAGTAGCTGTCATTGTTTGGATGGCTTTTTGCCATGTGTTGTGGCACAGTCTTCTCTTGAGCCCAACTTCTTAGCAGTTCCTGATACCTCTTCTTCTACCTTTCACAGTAGTCTAGGTATCCCTCTTGTGAGATCGTCTCTCAGAATTGATACACTGTGCGGCTCTCACTTGTCCCATCTGTCCCATTTAACAGGGAAGGCTTTGAGGACAGGGGCTGCCTTTCATTTGTAAACACTCAAATCTCCAAGGATTGCCAGGCATATATGGGGCTCTCAGCATCTTTTGTGAATGAATAGGAGGAACATATGAATTGTTCTAAAGAATGGTGTAGAAGTTCACAAGTGAAAAGACAGGGGGTCCTCATTCATCTTTTATACAAGGGAGGGTACTGTCTGTCTCCTTATTTTTGGAGAAATCTTCAAGTCATCAAGCTTCAGATATTTCAATGCAAGAGCTTTTAGGAGGAAACATCCTTTTGGAACCCAGAAAGCTGCCAATGTTAATAGGGCTGCGAGAGAAAGATTGCCTTATCAGGTGATCATATGGGATGACCATTGATCCTGGCAGAGGGGCACAAAATGACTGTCACTTAGATTCTTTTTCAATAAAAATTCATTAATTTAACGTACAGTTTTTTGAGCACCAACTATGTGCCTGGCACTGAGGATTCTAGAATGAACAAGATATGTGTGATCTCTTCTCACCAAATTAAAATGGGCCAGAGGAGACAAACATAAACAAATCTACAAACAGGTGACTGCTAAATCCCAGTCAGCAGCTGAGCTCAAGGCCATGAAGGAGATGCTGAGTGCTTTGTGAGGCTGCACACTTTAGATTTTGTAGAAACATTAGCTACATTTGTTCATTCAAGGAAATGTTCGATGCAACTTAACTTGATCTGTGGAGGCAGTAAAAGCTTCTCTAAGAAGTCTAAGAGTTTAGGGGTAGTGGGTGGGCAAAATGAATTCAGGAACGGCACTGCAAGAGAGAAAACTGGAAAGAAGGCAATTATCATCGGTCTGCGGTGAACAGGTGGTACTAGTAGCCTGAAGTAAGACTGGAGAGGGGAGCATGGGCTGGATGACACCACTTGTAAGCACTTGCTGAACAAGTTCTGCTCTTTTGGACTTTGGCTGTCTTTGCAATAAAGTCTTACAAATGTAATCCATAGAGGAAATAGAAAGCCTCTGAAGATATCAGACAGGTGAGTCTGAAGTTCATATGTATGCTCATTTAGAAGTATCATTCTGGCTATTGTGTGGAGAATAGTTTGGAATGGAGCGGCCATGGATGTGGGCAAATCATGAGAGAAAATTTATCTAGGCAAAACCTATGAATGATGCCATGGGAAAACAATGACAAACATTCTGTCCCGGCTTCCTTGGTGATTTTCTATATGGCTCTTAGACTAGATGCAATTCAATGGCTAAGTGCCAAGCACCAAAGCCCTGTGAGAAGAGGTGGATACATCTTACAGTTCGGTTTCCTGCCTACATCCTTTATCTGCCAGGCTCTGGTATTGAGAAGGCAAGATATCATAGGAACAAGGGCCATGTCTCAGCCACACATAAACAGCCATATGGAGACTTTTGAATTGATAGTATCTACAAATAAAAAGGCATTAAGTCAAATCATCAAGTCAAATTCTACCTTGGACAATCAGATTGTGAGAGAAGGAAACCAAAGACACCCCATGAAAGAAAAAACATGTAAGGGGTGATTGGGCGGGGCTGTCATGAAAGTTCTCCAAGATCACTGAACTCCAAACACGTTGACGCCAAGCCCCTTGATTCCAGGGCATGAGTGACTTATGGAGGACACTGAGTGCTTGTCTTTGTTCAATCAGTTCCTGGATGCCTGAGAGGACATGGACAGCAGATCATTGTCCTCAATTAAAACTCCAGACCTCTAGTCTCTCCAGTCTCAAGCAAAGATGAGACTCATGCTCCTTTTCCTTTCCAAGTCTCCCAGATGTTCTGTCTATACCTGCTATCTCTGGTCTTCAATAAACTCTGTTATCACTTCCTGCTGCCTCACATTTGATTTCCATCCTGTGCAAAGCTAAGGGCCCTCCTGGCTGGTCCTATGGGATCCCCTCTGGGTCCTCAGTCCTGGCTTGCCTCAGGAGTTTGACTTAAATAACCCTCCTTACATTTAAGTGGCTGTCCCATTCTGTTAAAACCTAGGCAACTGAGTGGAAAGGATCACTGAATGACCCCTGCTCACTGCAAGCATCTAACAGAGGAATATAAGTTTTTTAATTTCCTGAATGGCAGGGTCCTTATTCGTCTTTGTGTTCCCAGCACCTAGAAATGCCTGGCACTTAGTAAGTCCTTAACAAACAGAAAGCCTTATAACATAGTTAAGAGCTTGGGTTTTACAGGCAAATGAGGGTTCAAGTCCTGAATCCACTGCTTCTCAGTAGTTTCAAGTTAATTAACCTTTCCAAGCCTCAAAGTTGTATTAGCAAGATAATGATTAAATGTTAAATTCTTAGCTCATCACCTAGCAAATATGAAGGACCTAATATATATTAGCTCTTGTTATTAATGTTTATTGAATGTATGAATGAATTCATAATGAAACAATTAAACCATTCATGAACCTGATGATGAAAAAAAGCAAAATGTGCTAAACTTAGGGGCTCACCATATTTAATAGGTTTTTCAATGTCTGCAGTTGTTCTGCTTCTGGAATAAGATTTGGTGTTTCTAACACTTAATTTACATAATAATAGATTTTGGGGTGGTAATCAAGCCTTCTATAGTCTGAGGAGCCAAACTTCTGTTGCTTTAATCCACATATGGGGGTTATTGGTATAGCCCTGGCTTTGAGATAATGGAGTGAAATGTAACCTGGTCTTGGTGGTCTAGTCAGGTAGGAAAGGCATCAGCCGGCAGAAACTATGCATTGGGAGAGACCCTGATGATGGGTCTGAGTACATGTCTGCCAGAAATGAAAGTGTTTCAAAATTACACACAAATAGATTTATGTAACTTGGGTTATTTTCTACTTTGCAGAGAAGCAATTAAAGCCTAGAGTTCCTAAGAGACGAGAAAGCATTAAGTTAGAGATTATTGCAAAATTTTTACATCTGAATAATTTCCAAGGATGGATTTTAGTTAGAGCACCTGTGTACATTGCATTATTAATATTTTGTGTCTGATTTTCCGTAGGTTTATAAAACTGTACATTTTGAACTTTAACAGACTAAAGTAAATAAAATAAAATAAAACAAAATGACCCAGAATCCCATCATTTTAACATAACCTTGGCCAATATTGGCATTTTGGTATATTTCTCTTTTAAGTCTTTTTTCTAGCTACTCTTTTTATTTACTTGTAGGCACTGCACACATAAATGTTTATATTCTATCTTTCTACTTAGCATTTATTAGGCATTTATTATAACGATTTCTCATATTATTTCATAATAATCATAAGCATTGTTTTATTTTTATAAAAACTTATCCCCACTAAAAATGTATATGGTGTCAAATAATCTTACTTTTTAATATTTTACTTGTTTATTTTAGAGAGAGTGCGTGTAGGGAAGAGAGGCCGAGGGAAAGAGAGAGAGTCCCAAGCAGGCTCCGCACTGTCAGCATAGAGCCCGATGTGGGGCTTGATCCCACAACCCTGGGATCATGACCTGAGCTAAAATCAAGGGTCCGATGCTCAACCAACTGAGCCACCCAGGGGTCCACCAAGAATTTTTAAATTGGAATGACAGCTTATATAAGTTTAAATTCTAAAGCCAGTATACAAGTAAAAAATTACTTTTAGATGAATTATTCTTGAAACTTATTTAAAGGACTGCAAAGTGAGCATACTAAACACTAGCTCTTCCTCAGTCAATCCTTTTCTACAGCCCTCAATTAATTCTTCAATTTCTCCTCCAAGGATGCTGACAAAATCACATATCTTATTTATCTAATTATGGAAATATTTTAAGTTATATTCACAGGGAAAATCTTAAAAACATGCACATGTATTTTCCGTAAGTTTCCATGAACAACGTTGGTTATTTCAGGCATGATTACATATGCTGCCAGAAGCAAAGGACCGCTGAGAGAAATGGCTGGTAAAATGCCAGTGTTATTCAAGTATCTTTCTGCTCCCCAGCCGCTGGAAAGTTGCAGTTGATTATATGTGACTTAAACAGAAATACCATGCAATTCTGTCATTGAAAATACTGCCTATCTTGCCACCTTCTTTCCCTATCCACATCCCAGTAGTAACCTCCATTGAACATTTTTTAATGTGTAGGCCTGTTGGTTAAAGCCCCAACATTCATTTCATAGATATTCAAGGGTCTAACAACTAATTGAACAATTCAGTATTGCCTTTCGCATGGTATTTTCTGTACATGCAATGAATGGCTTACAAAATGAATAATGATAATGACTATAATAATAACAACACAAAGCTCCTGAGGCATTGTTCTGTATCAGGTTCTGACTGCTCACTTTACAAGCATTATTTTCCACCTTCTTCACAATGATCATGTGAGGTAAGTACTACTATGAGATTAGTAACTTGCTTAATATCATGGAGCTAATAGCTGGTAGAGATGAGTTTATAATTCTGGGTCTCTGCATAACTTCCAAGAGCAGTATGGCTAACCATTGTTATTAATATCACTTAGATACTATGCTAAGACTTCTAGTTCTTTTTAAAATCTATTTTGTTTTTTATTGAAATATGACCGACATGTAATACGGTATTCATTTTAGGTATATGATGTAATGATTTGACATATGTATATATAGTGAAATTATCACACAAGTGTAGTTAACATCCATCACCAAACCTAATTACAATTGTTTTCAGCTTTTTCCATGTGATGGGGACTTTTAAGACCTACTCTCATAGCAACTTTCAAATATACAGTACAGTATTTTAATTCTAGTCCTCACGCTGTACATTATATCCCCAGGACTTCTTTATCTTGTAACTGGAAGTTTGTACTTTTTGACTACCTTCACCCTTTTGCCCACATCTCTGGCGCCCACCTGTGGCAACCACCTATCTGCTCTACATATGTATGACTTCGTTTTTTTTAGATTCCACATAGAAATGAGCTCACACAGTATTTGTCCTTCTCTGACTTATTTCACTTAGCATGATTCATCCATCCAAGGGACACCTCCATTTCTTGATTCTCATTTTTTTTGGTATGGACTCCTTGCTATTAAATTTGAGAAATTTAACTTGTTGATATTTCGAGCGTACCCAACTTGCCCAGGTTTGTCTGGGACTTTTTCTGCATCCCAGGAAACTCATCAGTCCAGGGCAAACTGCCCCTTGGAATTATCTGGTCCACACTCCACGCTATTTGAATAGTTCTTCTAACTGTAAACTTATTGTTACTAATTATTAACTAATGATTGTTTGAGCAGGAACTTAAAATATACCTACCTACCTATTTTTCCATAAACATCAGACAGTGCTTCTTGCTTTCTATTATGCAAAATGAAAATATTAGTACTCAGGCATCGCACCCTCTTTTCTTCTTCCTCTCCATTTCCAGATTGCTGCCAGCGTGTGGCATGCACTTTCTGTACTGTAAAACTGAAATTCAGTCTCTATTCTTCGTCTAGAGATTGATTCGAAAAATGGAAAACTTGTAAAACAGCATTGGAGACCTCATGATTATTAAGTAAATAATATTCATTTTTATTCAAGTAAGTCATCGGACACCTAGAAACAGAAATACCACTATTGCTAAGTCGGTGTCACCGATGGGAGTTTTTCCTTAAAAGTAGTTTGTTTCGTGAAGCATCAAAATCCAGTGAAAAGTCATTTTCTCTGGGCATCAGTTTCTCAATCTGAATCCATTTCCATTTGTTTCATCTAGAAAATTATCTTTCTGCTCTAATTTTTGTTTTTGTTTTTTTTTTGTGCAATTCCTGCACATCTTTCTTTTCCTTTATTGGGAAAAACAGCACACGCCTCTCTCCGGTTATCACTAATATCTTGCAGCTTCTCAAACAACGCATCTGCTGAACTGAATCCATCCTGTTCTTCCTGAGGGATCGTGGCCCCAGATCGTCTCCTTCCTGTTCCCGTTGCGCAGGCTGTGCCCCTGGTGTGCTGTCAGCGTCCTGGAAGTGTGTTCGGAAGATTGGTTCCCACTGTTTGTTTCTTTACTTTGCATTTTGTCTGTACAATTTCATCTTTCTTTTCATTTTGCTAAACTTTATCTTTAGGTAATATTTCAGAACATGTACATAGAGGTAACAATCTCTCATTTCTTGGCTAGCTTCAAATGTTTATTTTCACCCCTCCCTCTACTTGACAGTTTGAATAAGAATGAAATCTAAATTCAAAAACATTTTCCTCTACATCTTCAAAGACCGTACTTCATCACGGCTGATGATATCAACAATAGAATCATTCCTTTCAGAAGAGCGGTGTTTCTGCTGCCTTCTCACCCCTCCACCCTGATCTTATTTTCATCTAATGTAATTTTCCTGTTTGATCTCACGATGTTTATGTTTTTGAATATTTTTAAATGTCACTTTGCTTAAAGAGCTTGAAGAGGATATACATACACACAGACATGCACACATGCTCACACATGCGTGATTTTTTTCTGTCAACTAGGATAAAATGTTCAGTGAAGTTTTCCTTTAGTGAGATCTAGTTTCAGAAGACTATCCTCATGCATGGCTTCAGACACTGTTCTAAATTAAATCTATGCCTTCATCTTCTATTCTCTCATCTAGGCACCCTTGTGGGTTTATCATATACTCGTATTTCAACATCTATTTTATGACTGTAACACTACAACTGGCAAGGTGCTCTATTTTTCTTCCCTTTATATACCATACTTTTTAAAAGCATTTGGAAGGATACTAATCATTCAACTTCTCATGACATTTTTGATGAGTGATATAAAATAGAAAGAGATGTCTTTGAAGTGGAGAGGTAGGAGATTTTTGTGCATGCGTGTGTGTGTGTGTGTGTGCGTGTGTGTATGTGAATGTTTTAATACAATTTCTCCCACACCCTTCCCCACAGCCTCACAATTTTCCTAGAGTAATGACATGGATATAAAGGCTCTCCTAGATGTAGCAATTTTAAGAGAATACTTACATTGTGAGATTGGAATGGCCCGGAGCAATGCCTTTATTTCCTTGTCAAATCTCATAAACTGAAAAGGTATTAAAGAAATGGTGTTGGGGACTTTGAGGGAAGAGTGTCTTCTCTTTTGATTTCTCTTTCTTCCTATTCCCACAACACTGTCCTGGTGGGCATGAGACTGCCACAGGGATTGGTCTTTGAAGAGCCAGGTAAGTGACATTCCCCTTGCAAAGACATGCTTGAGGTCGATGCTCTGAGATGACACGGCTTTCTCACGGTCAGGAGGCTTGGCCACTCTGCTGTCCTAGAATTCGGGCTTAGCATAAAATTTCTCTGAGAGAATGGGATAGAAAACGTGGCGGTAGCTCTCCTGATGTAAGGAAGAATCTGATACATTAAGCAACGATAATAATGATAATAGAAATGATAATAGCAATGATAATTATTCTTAGCTCCATGGAACACTTCTTGTGTGCCAGAAACAATGCTAAGCACTTCACACCTATCATTTTATGTAACTTCTACAATAACCTTATAGGGTTAATGGCTATTATGGTTCCCACAGAAAAAATGTAGTTTAGAGATGTGACCATACTTGCCCAAGGCCACCCATAACAAGTGATACAGCAGTGATTCGAATGGGGTCACTGAACCACAGAACCTGAGCTCATGAGCCCCACTGTGTCATTTGCAAAAGCTTACTACTAACAAGGCAATTAGTTCACAGGATAAGTATGTTAGAAAAATATTTTTAATAAAAAGATTTATGGCAGGAATTAGAAGTCTAAGTCATCAGGGTATGATCACTTCTTTCCTCAGAAAGCCAACAAAATGAAACTTTCCTCAGAGTCATTTTGATGTAAAATCTAGCAATATCTGTTACTCCTCCAACCTTTGAATATCTTAACAAGCAAGAGTGCTTTTAGGCATTTTTATTTTTGGAGATCTCCCCACCCCTAATCATATCAAATGTATTCTAATGTATTCACATCCTAGGCTCATTTTTTTTCCATATAAAAAAATAAGAAGTGAATCGAGGAAAAGTTGAACAACAAGCTGAGTAGTTGACATGTTACATTTCATAGACATTTAATTAATTTTCATTTTGTTGAGAGGTTTTTTTTTTTTTTAGCTAAAATTTCCAACCAGTACATGTTTCTTCGGTATGAATACCTTTACACACCTTTGCATAGCTCACAGGATTTAATCTAGAAGAAGTGGCAAAAGCAGACACTTTTTTAGGGGGTGGTGGGTTGGGGATTGAGCGGGACAGGTGAGAGCCTGCTATGGTTACAAGGCCACCAGCCCTGTCCATTCCAAGCTAGAGCTTTAAGGAAGTCAACTGAATCTCTCAAGGGCATAGTTCCTGTGCTTAAAGTGAAAGGCAGATACAGTACTCAGATTATTACAATGATAGTTACATTGATAATTTAGAACTATTTCTTTCTATTCAGAAAAGTATGTCACGAGGGCTTATTATTATGTGCCAGGCACTGCTCTAATGTTGGGGTGCACCAGCTCTCCAGGGCGGCGCATGGAGGAGGACTCCAAAGAGCCTGCCCTCTTGGACATTATCTTCTGCGGGAAGAAACATCAGTCAACACTGCATGCACACTCAGGTGGTGATAAGGCCAAGGAATAAAAGTGAAGTCACTGAAAGGGACAGAGAATGAAAGAAATCTTTGTTTCAGAGAGACGGTCGTAGACGTCTTCTTTAAGAAGGTGACATTTGAGTCGAGGTAGCTCGTCAAACCATGTGTGCCTGACATTTCCTAGAGGACAGGGAAGGATATTACGATTGGAAGTAGTGAGAGGGCTATGATGGCAGCACGACACAGACATGACACAGATGTTTCTAGAACTTGATGCCATTTTTCTAACTCCCTAGGCTGGCTCTGTTCTGAGTGCTTAGGAACTAAAATAGCACAGAATCCCATTTGGTGTCCATATTCTCCTCAAGAAATGTGTTAGAAAATTACAGAATTACAGTCCTGTGCAAAAGAGTTCTTTTTTTTTTTTTTTTAAAAGTTTACCTGATGCAAATTCAAGTCTGTGGATTTACAGTAAATGCCAATCTAAGTTTGCAGTAAATTATTACAGAAACCATAAAGTAGCACATAATAAGACTGGAAAAAGACACGAAATGATGATTTAGTTTACCTCTCCCATACAGTGGTGTCACAGATAAGTGTCACCAACCCTATTTCATGGATGACGTCCAAGGCCACATGGATATTAAGTGAAAGACATTGAGTTGTGATCTTGGCCTTACTCCAGCGGTGTTCAACCTTGCACCTTAGCCACTTTCAAAGTGTACACTTTGGTATTATATGCAGGCTTTTAAAAAATTGAACATCATTATGAATATGGGTCACTTATCCATAGAAGCAACCAGGACAAGGTTCCCTAAGAGAATCCAAAAAAATGTGTCATCTAATAAATGTCTGTGTGGCAGCTCCAGCCAGTGAATGAACAGAGGGGGCAGAGATATGGGAAGAAAGGGCCTACGTCTTCAAGGAGTCAAGAAAAGAAGGCAAGTCCAGCAACAACAACAAAATCACACATGAATAAATATCCAGAGGATTTCTCTTCTCATGCCCCGTAGGGAAATTCTGGCTTTAAATGCTTTGCATCTCCTCACATCCAGCTCCTGAACTTTATCATGAGCTTTGGCATGGAAAACAAAAAAGAGGAGTTAGAAGGTTTACCCTGGAGAGAGGAGGGGAAGGGATACCAGTGGTTCTTAACCCATTAGAATCTCCCTGGGGGGCTGTGAAAGATGCTGATGTTCCTGCAACACTCCAGGCACTTCAGGATGTCTGGGTGGATCCGAGGAATCTGTATTTTTTTTTTTTATATATTTTTTTAAATTTATTTCTAGGAGAGAGAGGGAGACAGCGTGAGCAGGGGAGGGTCAGAGAGAGAGGGAGTCACAGACTGAAACAGGCTCCAGGCTCGGAGCTGGCAGTCAGCACAGAGCCCGACGCGGGGCTCGAACCCACGAACCGCGAGATCATGACCCAAGCGAAAGTCGGACGCTTAACCGACTAAGCCACCCAGGCGCCCTGAGGAATCTGTATTTTTAAAGTACCTCCATATATTTCCAGTTTGCAGCTAGGTTGCAGAAAAGCTGGACAAACAAAAGAAAGGCAGTATAAGAAAAGGCAACGAGGGTAGACAGGCAGAATGAAAGACCTTGTGGGTTAGGCTTAGGTAATTTTGAGGATTGAGTGAATGAGCGGCCAAAAGAAAGAATTTAGGAGGGCATCTGTCATCTGTAAGGATGATCTTGAGAATGGCAGAGGTGGAGAGGAAGGAATTTGAAGATGTTTGGCTCTGTAGTAATAACATATTCCCTCTCCCTCCAATAGTTTCTCAAGAGTCTAAGTAAAAATAAAAATTCTTTTCAAGGTGTTCTTTTTCCCTTAAAAGATTGCTTTTCTTCATACCATGCAAAGAATACATGATGCCTCACTTATTTTGGGGTTTCAGGAGTTTGAGGGGGGTGAAGAACAATGAACTAAAAATAGTTATGTAAAGGCCCATTTGCTTCTGATTTTATGAATATGAATGATTAAGAATAATAATAATAATGATAATCACAGATAGAACGATTGAGCAGTAAGCTTGCCAATATTCTCTTAAACGTATTAACTAGTATGTCCCGATTATGTCCCAATAACTATATTATTTCTGTTTTCAAATGAGAAAATGAAGCAGAGAGAGATTTAAAAACTTTTCTCCAGGTTATACAGTTAGAAAGTAGTAGAGCCTAAATTCAAGTCCAGACAGTTTTATTCCCAGGAACTGCGTTTAAGCACCAAGCTCTCTGCCATGAAAGAAAGAGAACCATGGTAACTCAGGAAGAGAGTATTATTGAAGGTGGATAGGAACCATTTTTAAAAAAAACAAGGTTCAGAGGCCTGCAAGGGCATGGGTTTGAAGAGTAGCAGAATCAGGAGCTAGGAGGCAGCAAGGATCCGTAGAACAGAGAATGTACAATGGAAGGCTACAGGCTGTGGCTGGGTCTCAGTGGCATATAAGTCAGGAGGAATTCATAAACCAAACAAAGAAATTGCAAGTTGCTTTTGCCTCTGTCATGAGTCATTCATTCCACCAATTTCTGATAATGAAATAGTGACCTTGGATCCAAGGAGTTTAGGAATCTAAAAAGAGAACACAAGAGGCACCTGGGTGGCTCAGTCAGTTGAGCTCCCGATTCTTGATTTCGGCTCAGGTCATGATCTCATGATTTGTGAGTTTGAGCCCCGCTTCCGACTCTGCCCTGACAGCATGAAACCTGCTTGGTTTTCTCTCTCTTCCTCTCTCTCTGCCCCTTGCTTCCTCATGTTCTCTCTCTCTCTCTCAAAATAAATAAAACAAAAATAAACTAAAAAAGAGAACATGAACTATAACATACTATAGAAATGAAGTGAAAGAGAAGTTTAGAGAATGCTGCTCAGGCTTCTCTAATAAAATGAACATGCAGATACAACCAGATATGCCATACATTTCTGCATTACTCTTCCATCTATCATTCAGAGGAGATAGGAACCTGGAAACGTGTCTACTGTTACTCAGAAGTGTGTTTGATATGAAAAAAAGAACTAAGGTGTTTAAATTATCAGTAACTCTCTTAGTTTATTAAAAAAAGAAGATAAATGCTTTATTACAATCTTGAAATCATTTATAGGATAATTAAAAGTGTGCATTACATTGAATTTCTTTTGAAATTGACTTAGGTACCATCTTATTTACAAGTGGGTTAAGTCTCCAAATAGAATGAATGAAAAAAAATATTCATATATATAACGAGCAATGAAAAATGAATAATTAACTAAATTCTCTCTGACTCACGACATTAATTACCCTGTTTATAGAATCAAGTGGCTGAACGTTCTCTTTCTGCTCTCAAATGCTATTAGCTTATGTTTGTTTTATCAGTATTTTTTACCTTCATTATATACAACTCAAAATATCATGGGCTACAGATAAACCAAACATGAGCCAATAAGCAATCAGAGGCCTTTTCATTTAAAGGAGGCAATGTTTGATTTCCGAATTTTATTCCAGGTGCTTCTGAGGTTTTGCACATTTTATATTTCGTTTTCATTGTTTACGCATAATTACAAAATGCAATGGACAGCAGCATGTATACTTAAATGGCAACAAGCTAACTTGCTCACCAGGTTAACCAGACGGTCCGTTGTCCTTGCCTCGCGGCGTTCCTGCGCACGTATCTGAACTATTCGTTGAGTCACCATTAAGCTGCTCACACTTCTGCCGGCCTCTGTCTCCTCGGGTAACGCTGTCCACAGGAGGGCGCCAGACAGCACTTGTTCATCGCTGCTGTTGGAAATGCTCGCGGGGCTCAGGTGCTGGGCCTCCGTGCTGGTGCCTCCCCTCACGTGTGGCCTGGGCACAGTAAAAGTGCGCACTGACCGCCACCGCATAGTAA
Source organism: Crocuta crocuta (assembly GCF_008692635.1). NCBI lineage: Eukaryota > Metazoa > Chordata > Mammalia > Carnivora > Hyaenidae > Crocuta > Crocuta crocuta. The sequence goes on along the minus strand of NW_027533089.1, from coordinate 7,133,104 downwards.
TGCTGCCCTGTGGAGAGTTTCAGCACTTCTTGTTTTAAGGGCTTCCTGTATGATTTTTATTGTACGAAACACTGGAGTCCATAGAGAGTATTTATTTGTTGTGACTGGGCTTTAGAATCAGCGAAACCTGTACTTGAATCCCCACCTTCCTTCAGATAGATGCGGTGACCTTGACGAGCTTATGTAACCTCTTCTGCAAAATAGGGATAATAGCGATGTTTCCATATTTCAAAAGGCAGTTAAAGTACCTAGCACAAGGCTTGGCACATAGGCGGTGTTCGAAAAATGCAGTCAACAGCTGCATGTACTATTATTATGACTTGGGAGTTTAAATGGAGAGGTGAAAAATTAGGTCGGGTACCCTCATTACCCCCAAATCCAGTCAGAGGTGGCATTAGCTTCTAATGGCTGAGGAAGCTGTAAGATCAAGACTGTTTCCTTCTATGAGAAGGTGCGACCATGAGGAGCTCTTCTGTGATCAGCATTCATCAGGTTTTCATGGGAGTATAGGGTCCAATTTGAGGCCCTTTGTTGGAGGCAGGACGGAGAAAATCTGAGAGCTCAAAAGAGAGTGACTAAAAATGATTAGTTTAGAAAATGGATCCTTTGTGGAAAAGCTAAAGAGATTTTGGTTATTTCTCATGAAGAAAAGTATCCTGGGAGGTGGGCGGAGGGGTTGGGGGAAATGTGAACACAGTTAATTTTATTTAAATTTTTATTTAAATCATTAGGCACAAAAACTGCACTTTAAAATGTGGTTCTTAGGAAAAGCCAAGTCCTGTAAGCTCATGTTGTTTACAAGGCAGAGAGAAGCCTAAATGCCGAGTTTTTTTTTTCTCAGAAGATATGCGTTATACATTTTAAAGCAGTAATTTGTTTTGTTTTGTTTTCACATACCTCTTGCAGTTACAAAGAAAATGGGGTGGGCTCTCTTCTTTTTTGAGAAATTATTAGAATCAATTGAAACAGAAACTTTTAACTTCTTTGGGAGGAAAGGCAAGTTATGTCTTAATTCAGAGGTAGTTTTCCCCTGGTGTATTAAGATGTGTTAACAGCTGTCTCCCAAAATAAGGCATCCAAAAGATTTATTTAACCAAAAATAATAAGCTTTATATTTAGGTGTGCATTTGTTTTTGTCGCCAAATGACATCTTTAATTACTTCTTAGCAAAATAAGAATGTATATTGATTATTTAAGTCACACTTGGGAATTCTGTTTTTTAAGAAACAAAATAGACATCATTTAGTCAGGTCAGTGGAGAAAAAGTTGAAATATTCAGCTGCATGTTGTAGTCTTGTTCTCCTTCTCCGTTTTATTCCTATCCTGGGAAACCAGGAGTCTCTGTTTTTTCAGTTCCTAAATGTTTTCTCAATTTAGAATAAATTAGTTCAATGAAAGAAAACATTCTTCCTACACCTGTGAAAGAGCTACTGCTGCTAAAAATTAGATTATTGCTTTAAAGATCTGGATTGAATTCAGGTGTTTAAACACCTTTTCCTAGTCGCCTGTATAAGTTCCTTTCAAATCTGATCAACAAGTGCTCGTCTTAAATGGTTCATTCTCAGTCGTGAGGCGCATTCTTCTTGATTTTGGACACGTCTGTTCCATTTTCTTCTCCCAGTCAGTTCTGCTCCTGAGGGAGTGTTAGCAAGAAAGAAAGGAGCTGGGGAGAGTGGGAGACACCTGAATACATATTCGAGTATTTTTCGTAAAAGGTACTTAAATAAATGATACTTGGTAATTCCAGTTCCAGGAGAATAATCTCAGTTTTGACTCCTCTTAGATAGGAACTGATTTTGCATGGGTCTAAGTTATTTTTAAAGAACAAGAAAAATGGGGCGCCTGGGTGGCTCAGGCAGTTAAGTGTCCCACTTTGGCTCAGGTCATGATCTCGAGCCGCGTGTGGGGCTCTGTGCTGACTGAAGGGTCAGAGCCTGGAGCCTGCTTCGGATTCTGTGTCTCCCTCTCCCTCTGCCCCTCCCCAGCTAATGCTCTGTCTCTCTCTCTCAAAAATAAATAAACATGAAAAAAATTTTATAAAAGAACAAGACAAATCAACACAATCTCAAATCATTCTATGATTTTTTTAAATCAACATTTTAATTCACCTCAAGCTTTAACAATGTGATAGTTTTTGTTGAGTGGATTCCAGTGAAAATAAGAAAAAAATGGACACTTAACAATCAAGAGCTTAATTAGATCTTAGGGTCATCTTTTCATACCCTATAACATGTTAGAGGGAGAGACCGCGCTCTAAGCTGTGAGCAGGTGATCCGGCAAAGGTAAGGGGATCACAGGCCTTTGCAGCTACTTAGTGGGTAGGGCAGGTGTGGTAGCTCAGAGTGGTGGGAATTCACTATTATTCTTCCTACCACCCAACACCTCTGTCCCAGTATATACTGCAAGCTATATAATCACTTTCTCATTAGATTTGAAAGAAAATAAGGGATGCACTACCTTGTCTGCTACACTGGGCATGAATCTTTGTGGTTGACCAAAGGATTTATACAAGCCCCTTGGTATTAACTTCCAAAAAACTTAGGTGGTCCTTTCTCCAGGAGGCCCAAGATAGGATCGCAGTTGGGCCTGATGTACTGGTACTTTTGTTTCATTTCTGTGTCGGGGAGCTGAAACTGCTCTTTGAAGAACAAGCTTTAACTTCTTGTTAATGCTGCAAATGTCCGTGGAGCTTTAAAAACAGCTGCTACTATAGAGGGTTTTAGCAATTGAGTCAGGTGTAAAAAAAAGCAATTGAAGTCTGCCATTTTTGGTATCTGCCCACGCTGCGGGAGCTATTATAAATTCATAGAAACATAAATAAAACCATCCCCTTGAAGTAAATAATTAAAGGTGGATTATGATTTGAAACCTCCTAAACCATACAGGTGGCACATTTGCAAATGAGTATAGTGGGCTGACTTTGGTAAATTCCACAAAGTAAATGAGAACCAGATTTTCAATGAGGTGAGGCTGTGTAGTGTATTAGTCGGGGTTCTCTACAGAAACGGAACCAGTAGGAGATTACAGAGATAGATAGATATGGATACATATGGATATGCATATATATACAGATGATATAGGAAGAGAATAATGATGACAACCGTCTAATCATGAAGGTTGAGAAGTCCCACGATCTGCCACCTGCACGTTGGAGACCTAGGAAAGCCAATGATGTCACTTGGTCCAAATTCAGAGGCCCGAGAACTAAGGAGACCAATGTTAATGAATCCCAGCACAAGGACAAGAGACAGATGCCCCAACTCAACATGCAGGGAGGAAGCAAAAAGAGTAAATTCTTCCTTTCTCTGCTTTTTTGTTCTATTAAGGCCCTTGACAGATTGGAACAGGGCCACCCACACTGGGGAGGGCGATCTACTTCACTGAGCCCGCTTGTTCAAATGCTAATCTCATCTGGAAACACTATCACAGACACGCCTGGAAATAATGTTTCCTGTGGGCACCCCTTGGCTTAGTTGAGTTGACACCTCATACAGTAGGAAAATTAGTCCCCTCATGTAGTAGGAAAACTGATGGTAGGCATGGAATCTTCAGTGGGAGAGAAGGGAAGATGTCTACCTTAGTGTTTACAAGTGTTTCGTAAAAATGTGGAGAATCTTCAAGACAATTAAGTAAACTCACTAAGTGCAGTGAGCATTAATTATATTCTTTGCCATGTTAAATGTTGTCACATTTAAAATGAGAGTATTTATTATGAGGATAATTTATTATTAGCCTTTTACGGTCAGCCTTCTCTTCCCCTAATGTCTTTCCTCACATATACTATCCAATCAACGAACTTTTATTTACTGAATACTTGTACCTCCACATATGAGAAATTTCTCATTTAAGTGTTTGATGTTTAGGTCCATAAAAAGACCATTAAAAGTTCACCAATACTGTGATGTGTTATTGACGCCTATATTGTGGAGCACTTATCAGTAAGTAGTACATACAAGTTTCTTCTAATTTCTCACAAATGAGTTATCCTAGCCATGTGAAAGGAAGAAGATTTTTAAGTGTATAGTTTTAGAAACTTTATCCTTTCCCAATGTTAATGAAGAAGACTGCTTTATAAGACAGGATCAAAATATGACAGGTTGCTAATTAGATTTTTATTTTAAAAATCTTTATATTTTTATTATACTTCAGATGATTTGAAATATTCCCCTTTCATACTTTTGTTTTCTTATTTGAAATTAAAGAACTTTTTTCATCATTGATTCTATTGTTTCAAGCCTGGAGCCATTTAAATTAATTTTTATATACTGTACTCAGTTTAGTAAAATATTTAGTGTTTTTATAATGATGTAAACCATTAGGCTGTAATTACACTAACCTGGTACAGAGACTAATAGTTCCGTAGGAATACAGCAGTGATGCATGATGGCCTTATTAATATAATAGTCCTGAAACACTAAGAATATTAAAAAAATTAATCATTGTTACAGTCTGTATTTAGTTACAGGTTATAAAGAAAACTACTTAGAATTTTACTGCTGTTCTTACAGCCTCTTGGAGAGGCCCTAAACAATTTCAGTAAAGGTCCAGAAAGTTTTGCGCATGGCTTCAATACACCTTGATGATCCGGCTGTAATTTAGTGAATTTTAAAGCATCAATAATGTTACAAATAGGAGCTAGGCTACTTGAGAAATGACAGCGTTGATCTATTCATTCAAATATATCACCTCATGGCTGCTAAATGGCTGTAAATGAGGCAGATGGATATCAGTGGGAGCTGAAATCTAAACCCCACCTGGTTCACTATCCTCACTAGATTCTAAGCTTTGATGAAGTCAGGCTACTTTCTATGTCTTCTTCACCAGGAGCAGGAAATACACGGAAGGGGCTTAATGAAACATGGGTTATATGAATAAATGCTCAGAATCCAATACATTAATCAGACTCTGCTTTCAGCATGAAGACTGTATATTCAACGTCCTCTACTCTCTTTCTTGCTTCCTACCTCTTTGGCTCTGCTGAGCCAGACACTTTAACATTGCTCTTTCTCTTGACATCTTTCTTCCAAGCCAGAGGGTGAAAGCGGTAAAACTCTTAAGACTTACATTTCGGATATTGAGGGAAGTATGCACATTCATTTTACTTTATTAGAACTCTTTACTGGAGTGCCTAACATTCTTGAAGCTATTAATAAAGTGGAACTTTGATTCTTAGTAGTTATTTTAAGTAGTTTTTGCAGGTGGCCAAATTCGACTCACTAGATAGCCTGCTATTTTGCTAAACCATCTGTCAATTGCATAGTTTTTGGACTTGTTAGCACCGCCACCTCAGAGCAGATGACCCACCTGCTTCTCTGAAAGTCTTATCTAACCTTCTTGTCCTCCCTTCCTATTTGTGACTGAACTCACTATGTTTTGGTTTTGACAATTTTAGCCCATAAGATTAGGGAGGATCTATTTTTCTAGGGGAGAGAACCGGTGCTTACTTCTCCCCTTTGCACTATTGTTTATAGCCTCAAATGCCTTTTCTGATTTTAGCTCTTAGCACTCAAAACTACTGTCTGACTGCTTCTCTGACTTTTGATTAGGGTTCTAAATGGGAAAATCAGACCTTGAGGGTTTGGAGTTTAAATAGCTAAGGTCCACCAGCTACTGCATTGAGCATCTATCTAAATTAACTTCTCTAGAATCACTGTATAAAATTCATCCACTAATTACTTGTAGCAAACAGTAAGTGTAAAATAAAACAGCATAAGAGAGCAAAAGCCTCATTACTACCTCAAAGGCACCTGATAGGAGGGTGTTTATTGGCAAAGATAGGTAGGCTGGATGATTTACGGGAGAAAAGCCTGCTCATAGGTATACAAATGTACATTTAATTATTTAAACACAGATTACTGAGTCACTGCTGTGAATAAGATGCAAATTTGCTGGTGATTAAAGATAAATAATGATGAATCTGACAGTGATCTCACCATCAAGGACCCTCAATCTAGAGGAGGGGGGAGGTATATTCATTAGTATAAAAATGTGTACAGTGTGAGAAGTGAAGCCCATTAGATGATAGGACTTGCCTTGAGGTAAAACAGAAATTCAGGACTGGACAGAAATGAAAATCTAGCTCATCCATTCTCCCCTTAACCTCCCCATCATGTGGCTATTCAACCCTGACTTAAAAATCACAGGAGATAGGAAGTATGATGCCTCCTCCAAGGCAACCTATTCCAATTTTATGTCTTAGAGTTCAGATCTGCCTTCCTGCGATTTCCACCATGGATCCTACTTTAATTTACAGGATCCATCCAAGGTTAAATCTAACTTAGCCTTCAGACAATTCCCAAAGTGTTTGACAATAGTTACGGTAATATGGCTAATACTGATGGAGCAAAGAAAACAAAGACATTGTTTTATGTGTGTTCATTCATTTAAGCTTCACAATAACTCATGAAATAAAAATTATTTTTACTGCCATTTTATGGATGAAGACATGTAGGCACAAGCAGCTTTACATGACTTCCCAGTAGGACCCCACCCCCACCCCTAGTAAGTTCTGGGGCAGGGATTTGAAGCCAGGCATGTGGCTTCCGAGTTTACATTGCCTCCCTTCCTTCTGAGTTATTTTTTTAAAAAAAATCTCCGTCATTTTTCTGCAGCATGTTTTTAATTCTCTCATTATGCTATTGCTACTAATAGAGGTTGGTTTTTTTCCTATGTGATTTGAACTTTAAAGGTGTAGTTTAAAATCTAAGGCCTAATATTTACATAATTTGCTTTAGAAAGTTCCACAATGTGTTTAAAATACAAAAGTGTCTCTTTGAAGCTGTGATTAACTACATACCATACTTTTGGATGCAGCCTGGGTGCTGATCAATATTTAATAATGATTTCATGGTAAATGGGTGGGTATGCTCATTAGAACAGTGAGAAAAAGATGCATTTTAATGGAGAATTAACAAATGGAGCTGGAGGGCAGGGAATATTTGGTTAAGAGATTTGCTGAAATTTAAAATAAGGTGTCTTAAATATAGCATTCCATGCATTTCTTTTAAATGACAAATTGTGTCCTAGATCTAAAAGTGTTACCATTATTATGATGGATGTGATCTGAGATGAGGGCTGAACAGCTTAAATAAATTAACATTGTGAAAACATGGCTCAAAACAATTTGGAATGGCTTCAGCTTTTAATTCATTCAGAAACAAGATGTATTTCCTAAGTTCTTAAATTCAGTAGCATAATTAAAAGTCTAGAATTTTAAGTAAAACTTTTGGTAAGTCCTCTACTTTTTTTTCTCTTTCTTTTCCAGGGAATAAAGTTAGATCAAGATCTTCTTCCCCTGGGCTTCAAAGCCAAGAAAAATCTCCTTAGATCTGAAGATCCCCACTGGTTAAAAAAAAAAAAAGAGAGAGAGAGAGAAAGTAACTACTGTATTACTGTGGTGAATTGAAAGAGCAGGCTAGACTGACCATCACTATATAGTACAGTAGCATGTGCTTATTAAACAATTGTAGATCTGAAAACAAAACTCACATTCCATGCTAAACCACAAAGACAGTGAAAGGAGAGACTGAAAGTTTACAGACCACTGAGAGCCTTAATTAGCATCTATTAATTTGCAGATAAGTACAACCTCATTAGAATAGAGAACTCCGAAGGCAAAAGGAATCCATTGCCCATGGAAAGCAAATTGGCCCTGAGTTGCAACCAGAGAGAAAATAGATCTGCACCCCAAGATCATATTTCTATTTTTAAATGCTGGAATTTTATAATAAATGTGACATGAAGGATGATTTACTTTATCTTTATTTTGTTCATTTTTGTTCTAAGTGAAAGTGATTAAATTACTTTCACGTGCTATATTTGCTGTGTCAAAACAAAAATTAAAACAGAGATTAAATTTCTAGTAGCAAGTCATTCTAGAGATTATTTTTTAAAGTTTACATATTTATTTTTGAGAGAAAGAGAGAGAGGGCGGGCCAGGGAGAGAGACAGCGAGAGACAGAATCCCAAGCAGGCTCCACACTGTCAGCACAGAGCCTGACACAGGGCTTGAACTCATGAGCCTTGAGATTATGACCTTAGCAGAAATCAGATGGAAACTTAAACCAACTGAGCCACCCAGGAGCCCCTACGGATCAGTTTTTAAATCTAAGTATATATATCTACCAAGATCTTATGTTATTTTTAGTTATTTTATTTAAAGTACAATTATGTTGGGGCACCTGGGTGGCTCAGTCGGTTGAGCATCTGCCTTCGACTCAGGTCATGATCTCACAGTTCGTGGGTTCGAGCCCCGTGTTGGGCTCTGTGCTGATAGCTAGCTCAGAGCCTGGAGCCTGCTTTGGAGTCTGTGTCTCCCTCTCTCTCTGACTCACGCTATCTCTATCTCTCAAAAATAAATAAGACATTTAAAAACAAACAAAAAATAAGGTACAAGTATGTTATTTTGTTTGCAGTCAAATAAGTTTAGAAAGAACTACATGGCTGTTAGTATAATTCAATAAAAATGTTTAAGGACTTTCTGGGTGTCAAGGAAGTATGACATGCCACAAAAAGTTTAGGGATTATGTGGACTGTGGTTCCAATACCAGGTCAAACACCGTGAGTATGCAATCTTGGAAAGCCACAATCCTCTGAAGTCTCAGTTTCCTTGTCTGTAAAACAGCATAACAGCTGTTGGAATAAACGTAAGAACTGTCACCTGGTGTTACCAATTTTATGTGGTAACTGTGACAGAGATTGGACTAGAATAAACTGGTGAAGATCTTATTTCATTCATACAGAAAGCAGAGTCAGAGGAGTAAAGGAACATCTTGGCCAGGAAAAATGAGTTGGAACTTCTCTCAGGCAGGAGCAGGTCACCAGTTCTTCCTCACGTCCCTCGCCTCTGGCAACGATAGTGTGGAGAAAGAGGAATGGCAGACTTTTGCTGTGAGGGAGTAGGCTCTGGGACAAACCTTCTCTCTCCAGACTTCTGCGAAGAAATGAGGTCAAACATTGACGAATCCCACTTGGACTCTGTTATGGGTTGATCACGTCCCCTCAAAAGTCGTCTGTTGAAGCCCTAATTTCTAATATCTTAGAATGTAACTGCATTTGGAGAGAGGGTCTTGAAAGAAATTATTTAAGTTAAAATTAGGGTTGCCGTAACCTAATCTGATTGGTGTCCTTTTGAGATGAGGAAATGAAGAGTCACAGTGACACCATGGGTGCACATGCACAGAGGAGAGACCAGATGAGGACACAGGGAGAAGGCGGCCATCTGTAAGCTAAAGAAAGAAGCCTGGGAACCTCAGAACCAAGCTTTCCAACACTCTGATAGTGGACGTCTAGCTTCTAGAGCTGTGAAAATTTTTTGTTGTTGTTTCAGTAATGTAGTATGTAGTGTCTTATTAAGGCAGCCTTCGGAGCTAAGAAAGACTCTAAGTGTTGATACCTCTCTTCAGCACACTTACACAAGGCAAAATAAGTTTTATCCTTGACTTTGACCAATGCATGAGGAAGAGTGGAATGAGAGGGAATGGAGAAATGAAGAAATTATCTATTAACCTAGGAAGTAAGGGAAGGTCTTCTGGAGGAAATCATGCCTGAATTAAGTAATGATGGAAGAGTAAGTTTTAACGCCATTAGTAAATATGGGAATGTCATTACAGAAAAAGCTACCTGAGTGAACTCATAAAGGCGAGCAATAACATGATATTTGACCAATAAAACTATCTGTAATTTGATATTAATAGAGAGTAAAGCGTGAGACGGGAGTGACAGGAGAGCCTGAAAACGGAAGTAGAGGAAGTTGCTATAGGATTTCTTCTAAGCTACAGGAGACGGTGTCTGGGTTTTCAGCCAGACACAGGTGGTCCAGGTGTCTTAGAGTGAGCTCTCTGGCTGCCATACTGGAATGGATTCAGAGTGGGCATGGTTAGGAGAGGATAAATTAGGCATTTATTACAATCAGGCGCACTAATGAGGCCTCAGTTGGGCAGTGATGACATGTGTGGAGTGGAGGTCATGGATTCCAGCCACGTCTCCAAAGGAGACTAGAAACCCTGCTGATTCACTGGATATAGTACAGGAGCCATGAGGCTGGATCTTACCACTGACAGAGGAAAATGTGAAAAGGAGCAGTTGCTTCTCATTTTTGGAGCTAATATGTTGAGTTCTCCATTTCTTTCTTTCTTTTCATTTTGTTAAATTAGATATGTTTTTTCCATATATTTAAAACTTTATTCTGTCATGTAATATATCCAAATTTCTTTAAACTTTGTCATCTGCAAACTTGATAAGCATGCTTTCTAGGTCTTTGTTCAAATTATTGAGTGAGAAGGCTGCATACACACTGATCTATATCATATGCCTTAACCCTTCTGAGTTGATACTGATTCAACAGTTTAAACTTTTTGGATATAAACCAATTAACTATAGTATTTTCCAGCCCATATTTTCCTTTCCTACCAATGTCTTGATGAAATCCAGGTAACTGTGCCTTTGGTAATTCTCTCTTCACCCCTCTAACTCCCACCACTTCTGAAAAACCTGAGTAATCGGATGATATTATTTACAAAAGAAATTGTACATACACTGTACTATATCTTACAGACAACTGTGAAAAACATATTTATGTCTAGTCTACATGTGAAAAGATTGTTAGGGCTCATGTCCATTTATGTGACTATAAACTGATAAAAACGTATTTATATCTTTATGATTAGAGTTTCAATATATATTGTCAAGAGTTCCATTTGAAAAAATATCACAACTATCTCTATATGATTAATTCTGTAATTATGTGTGAGGTAGACTTGCCATTGAATAGGTCAGACTTCTTAAAACACAGTCTGCTCTTGTGAACCAATAAAGTACAAAAGTTATTATGCCTTCATTTAGAATCTAATTTTTCCAAAAACCAAATGGCTTATACATTTATAGGTAGTAGAAATCGTAACAAACCTATTAATTTCATGTTTTTACTTCAAATTTGTGTACCTACTAGATTCTTCATCACATATGAGTTGATCGATCTTCCTGGGCAAAGAGGTCACTTTAGAGCAGTGGTTTCCCTTCCTGGGATGTTAGTAATGTCTGGAGACAGTTTTTGGTTGTCACGACTAGGTGGGGGTAGAACTGGTGCCTGGTGGATAGAGCCTAGGGATGCTGCCTAACATCCTATGATGCATACAACACCTTCCAACAGTAAAGAATTACCTGGCCTACAATGTCAATCTTGTGGAGGCTGAGAAACCCCACTTTGGAGGTGCCTGATTACTGTGCACTGCTTTCTGGGGTGTAGCACTAATAACCACATCTATGCTACCATAATATAAATTTTCTTAAAAATAAGTTACTAGGGGTGACTGGGTGGCTCAGTCGACTAAGCATCTGTCTGAAGCTCAGGTCATGATCTTGTGGTTCATGGATTTGAGCCCCCCATGAGGCTCTGTGCTGACAGCTTGAATCATGGAGCCTGCTTCAGATTCTCTGCCCCTCCCCCACTCACGTTTTCTCTCTCTCTCTTTCTCTCTCTCTCTCATAAATAAACATTAAACAAAATTAAAAACAAAAAAGAAATGTTACTGACCTATAGTCCAAAGCACCTGATGCCTGGTTGCTTTAGAATGGAAATGGCTACTTACTTAAAGCTGTATTACAGTTTTCTACTAGGTATTTTTAATTCAGTCTTATAATCATTTTTCTTAAAAATGTTTTAGTATCAATTCTACAAATTACTCCATCCATTAGTTTTTCAATTGATACTTTAAATTTTCCATTATTATTGTATTGCTAGAACTAACAACATCCAACTGCTCTAATCCCACCCCTAAACTTTGCCTTTTTGTTTTCGTTTTTGTCCACGTTTAGTTCTAAATCGGGTTTCCCAGAAGCAATCCATGAAATGCAGATTCCTGTGCAAAGGATTTATTGAGGAAGTGCTCTCTGGAGAAACTAGCAAAGTAGGAGTTGGAAAAGAACGGGGTAGACGGAAGTAGCCGAGAGAAGAGGCCATTTCAGGACAAGCGCTGCGGAGGGTTGCTTCTGTGTCTTCCGGTAAGTGGCGTCTGAAGTGGAAGCTATGCATCGGTCACCCCCCTGCAATAGGAGAGAGCTGGGCTCTCATTTGCCCTCACAGGGTGGTCATTGGCTAAGAGCCTCCTTCGTGCTTAAAAATTCCCAGCACTCCTGCTCTCTGTGCCTGCAGGCAAAGCTACTCCCTTGGCATGAGAAGTCCCCTCAAGGAAGGAAAACACAGGGAATGTAGGAGGGAGGTTCCTAAAAATTGTAAGATGGTACAGAGGAGATCTGGGAAGGCCACTGACAGTGGTTCCTCCATCCTGAAGTAACTATATATGGTAAGGTTGACCACCATGGGGGTGTCAAGTATTCTCCCTCAAATACTTCCATAAAGGTTCAGACTCACAAGAGTAATAGTTTCCAAGAAAAGTTAGCTTAAATTTTATTGCACGACTCATTGTCACTTTATAATAATTGCATTTTGTATCATAGCTTTAATATGAATTTCACATTTCCCATTTCTCTTCTTATATGTTCTTAATCATAATAACCATAACTTCTGTACTTCAGTGGGATTAGCGTTCCCCCATGAACTAGAACTATTAAATCGTTAATAGTCTCTCTATGATTTTTCTACTTGACTTGTTATGACACATTAATAATTTCATCAGAGTTTAGGTATTGTGAAATGTTACAATTTATACTGCTGGGCTTCAAACACAAGGCATTAATAAAGCAAGTTGTTCACTGAAAATAAAATATTAAATAAGTTAATACCACATGAATTATTCTGTTACTTATTTTTTAATTTAAAATTTTCCTTTTATTGATTGTGCAGACATTGTGAAGATATCCTAGATGCTTTTTGTAAGATGATTTCTGATTCTTTTATGTAAACACTTTCTTGTTGTTCTGACCAGTGCTTGCCTCAAATATTACGTAAGTCAAAAATTAACTTACAATCCATGTGCATTTCAACTTTGATTCTATCAGTTTTAAGAGCTTACATCTGAGAAACCAAAAGTGATTGGTTTTTGCAACCATGCAAAGCCCCAAAGTCCACTTCTATTCAAGGCCATAGGCAAAAAAAGGGTTTTTCTTTTTACCCAGAGTTCTCTTCTTCTCCATCTCTACTTGGAGACTGAATTGTTCTATCCTGAATTTATCTCTTTTCTATAAAATTTTGCTGAGAGTGAGGAAAAATAGTAACCACCACCATTTTGAATTTTCCCTAATTTCTTCTTTTTGTTACATCCTTAAGGATACTGTCTGCCTTCTAGGATACCACTGGCTGAGGTTTAAACAATTTTTTTAACAGCAAAAGATTCATCACCTTCTAAGTTCTGATATTTGAGATCTTCTGATCACCTTATATTTTAGGGTTTATTATGAGAGCTACCGCAGTACAGGTATCAAATTCCATAAGATACAGATTTGGCAGAAAATGGAGATCCCAATTCACTGTAGTGTGGACAACAGAGAACTATTTCTTTTTCTCTGTCTTTCTCTCTCTCTGATAACAATCTGAAAGTAGGAAGTCGAGGGCTAATATGATAGCTTTGTTCCACAAGAATGCATAAGGATCCAAGCTCCTCCCATCTTATTACTCTACTTTATACTCAAACAACAGTATGTTAGAAAGGAGGAAATGAGGATATATTTTCTCTTTAAAAATAAAAGGGGAAGTTATGTTCATTTACATTCACACCCATTTGTCAAAACATTACCAAATGGCCACACTTAAATTGAAAAGAGGCTGGGAAATACATTCTTTATTCTGGGCCATACATCAAATTACGCATTCTTTTACTGTGGAAGAAAGGGAATGTGCTTCTTGGAGGATCTTTCTAAGTCCCCACCATGCTATAGCTATACTATAATGATATATAGTTCAATTAAACAGGAATATATAATAATTCTAAACTATGCAACTAATCACATGATTTCTAAAGATATAATACAAAATTTAAGAGAACTCCAAGAATAGATAAACGAATACATCTTCATAATGGGAACAGATACAACCTCATAATGGGAATTGTTTTATTAACAGTTATACTAAGGATTAACTTCTACACAACAAATTGCACATTTAAAGTGTACAATTTGATAAATTTTGATACGTATATATTCCATAAAATCATTATCATATTCAAGATAATAACATATCCATTGCCCCCTGAGTTTTCTTTACACCCCTTATCGCCACCACTCCTAGCCATTAGCCACCTAACTCTGTCCAGGAAGTCACTGATTTGCTTTCATTTCCTAGAATTTTATATGAATGAAAACATTCAACATGCATTTTTAGAAATCTGGCTTCTTATATTCAACATGATTATTTTGAGTTTCATCCATATAGTTGCTTACATCAATGAGTTAATTTCACTTTATTGCTGAATAGCTTTTACCTTGGTGTGTTTAACCATTCACCTGTTGCTGGGACTTTGATTTGTTTCAGTTCTTGGCTATTACAAGTAAAGCTGTTACAAACATTTGCAAACAAGTCTTCTATGGACATATGCTTTTTTTTCCCCCTCTTTAGTAAGTATCTAAAAAATAGAACAGGTGGCTATGTGGTAGGATGTATATTTAACTCTATAAGAAACTATACAAACAAACGTTTTTCAATTTTACATTCTCACCAGCAATGTAAAAGAGTTCCAGTTCCTCCATATCTTCACTAGTACTTGGTATGGTCAGTGTTTTTAATTTTACCCTCTAATGAGGGTGTAGTGGGATTTCACTGTGGTTCTAATTAAAATTTCTCCAATGACAAATGATGAATGTTTCTTCAAGTGCTTAATAGCTAACATATATCTTCCTTATTGAAGTGCTTGCCTACATTTTTTTCCCAAATTTTTAAGGTTGTTTCTTCTTGAGTTTTGAGAATTCTTTATATAACATAATACACGTTCTTTATCAGATATCTGATTTGTAAATGATTTCTCCAAGACTATATCTGGCTTCTTCATCTCTTTAACAGTGTCTTTTAGAGAGCATATTTTAATTTTGATGAAATTCAATTTACCAATTTTTTCTTTTATGGATCTTGCTTTTGGCATGCATCTAAGAAAACATCTAATCTGAAATCAGAAAGATTATCTCCATTTTCTTCTAGAAAGCTTATATTTTAGTTTTTGCATTTATGTATAAAATCCATCTTGAGTTCTTTTTTTATATAAGATGTGAGGTATAGATTGAACTTTTGCTGCTGCTGCTTCTTGCATACATATGTATTCAATATTTCCAGGACCATTTATTGAATAGAAAATTATTTTTTCAACTGAATTGCCTTTCACTGTTGTCAAAAATCAATTGGCTTGATTGTGATTCTATTTCTGGATTCTGTTTTGTTTCATCAGTCTATTTGTCTATCTTGACCCCATCACCATGCTGCCTTTACTAATGTTTGTAGCTTTCTAAGTAAATAAACTACAGTAAATAAACTTTATAAATACATAAGTTTCAAGATTTTGGATGGGCCTTGTTTTAAGTTACTGTAAGCCCTCAACTTTCTTCTTTTTCAATGTAGTTTTTGGCTTATCTATTTCCTTTGCTTTTCCATGGAATTTTAAAAATCAGCTTGTCAATTTCTACCAAAAATTCTAAGTTTTTGATTGGGACTGCATTTAATCTACAGATAAACTTAGAGAGGACTAATATTTTAACAATATTAAATCTTACAATCCATGAAAATAATGTATCTTTTATTCTAGGTCTTTAATATTTCTTAGCAATTTTTTTATGTTTATTTATTTTTGAGACAGAGAGAGAGACAGAGAGATAGTGAGAGACACAGTGCGTGTAGGGGAAGGTCAGAGAGAGAGGGAAACACGGAATCTGAGGCAGGCTCCAAGCTGTCAGCACAAAGCCCAGTGATGGGCTTGAATTCATGAACCGCGAGATCATGACCTGAGCTGAAGTTAGATGCTTAACTAATTGAGACACCCAAGTGCCCTCTTAGCAATGTTTTATAGTTCTTGTTGAACTTGTCTTTTATAATTTTACACTTAACACTATTTCATTTTTTAAAAATCAGAAACGGATATATATTTTGTCAAATACATTGTCTGCATCTATTGAGATAGATTAATTTTCCCTTTTCANTCTATAGTTTTCATCATACAGATCTCTTGTATCCTTGGTTAGGTTTATTCCGAGGTATTTTATGGTTTTTTGTGCAATTGTATACATCAATTGATTTTCAAATGTTAAACCAACTTCTTATTCCTGGGAGGAAATGTGGTCCTAATGTAATACACTTTTTATGCGTTGTTGGATTCAATATCCTAAAATTTTGTAAGAATATTTGTATCTACAGTCATGAGAGATATTAGTCTATTTTCTTTCTGTTGTCTTTGTCTGGTTTTGATACAAGAGTAATGCTGGCCTTTGCAGAATCAGTTGACAAGAGTTAGCTCCTCTTTGATGGTCTTTCAGAATTTGTGTAGAATTTGTATTATTTCTTCTTTATCTTTGGTAAGATTTACCAGTAAAGATATCTTCAGTTTTCTTTGACAGAAAATTTTTACTAAAAATTCACTTCAAAATATGTATAAGGCTATACATTATTTATTCCTTCTTGAGTGAGTTTGGTAGTTTGTCTCTTTCAAGGAATTTGTCGATTTTGTCTAAGTTGTTGAATTTACTGGCACAAAGTTGTTTGTAAGACTCTCTCACTAGCCTTTTAAAATCTGTAATGATACCCCTTCTCATTTATGATACTGGTAATTTTTGTCTTTTCTCTTTTTTCCTAATCATCTTGAGAAGAAATGTATCGATTTGATTGATTTTATTTTTAAAAAAACTACCAGTTTTTGGTTTCACTTATTTTCTCGATTGTCTTCTTTTCTTCTGTTTTACTGATTTGTGCTCTGATCTTTATACTCTCTTCACTTACCATGGGGCTCATTTGCCCCCCCCCACCCTTTTTTATAGTCTTTTAAGGTTGAACTGAGGTCATTGATTTTAGACCTTCTTTTTTGCTTAATATAGGCTTATAGTGCTAGAAGTCTCCCTCTTAGAATTACTTTAGCTGTATCTTGCAAATTTTGATATGTTGTTTTGCCATTTTCATTCAGTTAAAGATATAATAGTAAAAAGAAAGCAAGGGAGCAATAGTAATAGGATTAAGATTAATGATTACTTTGGGGTAATGAGAGGCAAGGTATGAGATAAGGGGATTATTTTCTTTACATATAGAGATTATAAGGAACTATCTTAAATCAGCCAAATAGAAGCAGGGAGGTATGAACAAATCATAATGATGAGAGTGTATCATTAACCAATTATCATTAACCAATAATGTGATTAATCACATTCTATATAATATAGGTAGAAAAAAAGAGAGCCAACAACTTCACTGTTAAGCATATATTCTAAAGAAATTCTTGAATATAAAGAAAGTAAGCAAAAGAATTTTCAGAGCACTATTATTCATAATAGCAAGAAAACAGAAACGACTTAAATATCCATAAATCATAGGAACAATATGCTACATTCACATATGAGAATACTTTATACTAATGAATATACAATTGCAGTTATAGAATCCACAATTATGATTTCCTGGAAATCATTGTAGCTTAAGAATATATGACACCGAGAGTATGACACCATTGATTAAAAGTACAAAACTTTGCAAAAATTTTGTATATATTTTGAGCAATTAGCATATATGCAGTCAAAGGAAAATAAATTAATGTAAATGATAAACACCATATTCAGGAGGGTGGAGAGAGAGAGAAATGAGAAGAGAAAATCAGAAGGCTTGTATATTAATAATAATTTATTTCTTAAACTTGCTGGTATTTGTTCTATATCAATAGAAGTGCTAGAAGATTATTCCTAAAACCACTTTATCTTTCTACCACTGCCCATTCAAACCTGCACAGAAGAGTTCAATTTTCTCGGATCTTAGGGTAAAATCTAAGGTGAATGGCAAGATTATTTTGGTAACAGATAAAAAATTTCCCAGTTACTTCTAGTCACTAAAAAAAGTCCCTTTATTAATTGGTATATCTAGTTTGGTGCAATAACAGAACACCAACTTTATGTGGAGATAAAGTGTCTTCCCTCCCCTACCTGGGGCCTGCTTCAGGTTAGCATTTCTGCCTGGAGTGAGTGAGGTGAGCTGGACTTCTCATTGCCTTGTATAAGTACAGGTTCCCTTCTTCCACAGACCCGGTTGCTTCTGGATTCTGTGGGGTTGAATTGTTCTCGTGGGTGGGAAGGAGGGGAGAGAAGTAATACCTAACTGGATTGAGACAGTTGCTATGATCTAATGTTGGAATTCTCTGGGTTTGAACTGTGATTGAAGCTGACTTTCTTGAGGCCCTTTTGTGTTTTCTGTTGGTTGGAGAGACTGCTCTTCAGTTCAACTACTGGGAATCTTTGACTTTGAATTACCCTGTGTAAAGGAACTCTCTTATCCCCGAGGCATTCAGTGGCACACACCCAGCCTCTTTCAGTCCCGCTGTCGTGGGCTTTGGTCCGGCTCTCGGGGTCTCTCAACTTCCCAGCTGGTCTCTCTGCCTTCACCTTGTCCAGCCTCCAATAATTTCTCCATATTTCCATCAGTGTTAGTGACTGTGCCACTTTTCTATTTCAAATTTGAAGGCCATTTCTTGCTGTACAATATTGCCTATACTTTTTAGCATAACATACAGTGACATTCACAATCTACAAAGAACTTAACCTTTCCAATTTTATCTCTTACCCCTCTGTGCCATGTACACTCCACTCTAGCCACACCAGCCTCTTACGCATTTACTTTCATGAATGCATATGCTTATACATGCTGGGATTTAGTTGTCTTTTATCTTCTGCATTTCACACTTGAACTGCTGCCCTATGTAACACACATTCATTAGAGTGCTCCTTATCTCAGAAATATATATTCATGCTTCTACATTCCTTATAGCTATCTATCTATCTATCTATCTATCTATCTATCTATCAATCAATCATATGTATTAATATGATTGATGGTTAGTCTAGGCTCTTAGCCAGTGAGCAGTAAGGAGTGTTTCACAAGATGCTTCAGTTTAATGGTGCTATACTGTTTTATTTTTAATTCCACCTTTATTCTCTTTCTTCCATTATTTCATATTTTCATGAACAGTTCTGATCATTCATAGCTGACAAAATGAATAAAAGTGGTGCCACCAGAGGTACAGCAAATTTGCCAAGAAACTATACCATGATGTCTTATATATTCTATGGCACATTCAAAGTAATGGTCAATTAATGAGAAAGCAAAGATGGGCAAAAAGTTAAAGATTAGAAGTACTTTTACCTTATAAAAGGCATCATATAGATCCCTACAGCTTGGGAGGATTGCTCTACTATTGTATGAAAAGCATGTGAATAAAATTATGGCCTGAAATTTGTCATGCTTGAGGGCATTTAAAGAGAATTCCACAGCTGGTTTGTGTATGATGCTTGGTATGCATTTCCATGGGGACCTTGCCACAAAGACAGCTCATATTGCTTAATCATTCGTTTGTTCATTCATTTTTCAGAAACATATAGCCTGCACTAAACAGAGGTATACCCATATTATCTTACCAATTTTTTAAGGACCCATTAAAAGTATACAAAGGTCTCTGCAACCTCTGTTCCTGACTAGCCTAGGCAATGCCAACAATTGCATTTTTTCTATTATCATATCATCTATATATACCTTTCCTATAGCACTTACCATATTGAAAAGTGTATTTGTGTCTCCCAAAGTATATTTTGAGCCCCTTTGGGGCAGGGATCGTGGCTTATTCATCTTTGTGTCTCTAACACCTAGCATAGAGCTTGACACATAGCAGATGCTTGATAAATATTTGTTGCAACAAAATAAAATATTTACTATCGTTCTTCATTGAAACTCATAAAATTTGCACTCCCTTCCTCCCCAGACACTTAACCATCTATGTGAAGGGAAACTTGATTCAGAATAATGAATAGACAATATTATACTATGTAAAGCTGGCCCTGAAATAAAAGACAGCTTTCTGGCTTCCACTTTTTTCACTTCTCTCAATGGCTGTCATCAGAATCACCTAGGATCTAAACTCTGAATACGATGATAAAGATTTTCAGCCCTGGTCTTACCTTCCCACTCTGCCATATTGACACAGTTAACTGCTGGCTCTTGCACTCTCCATCTGAAGGAATTCTTTCCTGTCCTGATTTCCTTAATGTTGTTCTGCTCCTTTCCTCACCCCACCCCTTACTGCTCGTTCTTAGTTTCTTATACCTGTCTTCTTACTGTCCTTCATTCTTTCGCACTGTTACCTTCTCATTAATACATGCTTTGGAAATCATTCCTGTTTGGTTTTTAATTATTATCATATATATTGATCACTCCCAAATCTCTTTCTGTAGCCTAAATCTGTCTATCAAACTCAGAATTACATAATTACCATTTATCTGTACTTTCAAAGAGAACTCCAATATAACACCTCCTCCAAGAAACAGACAAACTTCCTATAGTATTTTCTATTATTGTTCTGCCAAGGCAGAAACCTGAGAAGCAGTGATGAATTCTTGCATCTCCCACATAGGGTCATTCTTGTTGGAAAACCCTCCTCTCTCTCCCTTCACATCCATGGCCTCTGTGCCACACCTTCACTCTCTTTCGACCCCAGCTCCACCATCTTGCCAGAACAATTCCTCCAAAATGTGAGCTGATGATATCACTCTACTGTTTGCAGTCTCCTCATGGATCCTTGCTGCAATCATAAAGAAATCCAAATTCCTTAGCACAACATAAAGCTTCTTCATAATTTGGGCCATTTCCTGTCTGGCCTTACCTCTAGGTCTCCTCCTGTCTTGCTCTAAGTCCCTTCCAAGATGAAATACTGGTGACTCCTTAAAGTGCTCCCCTCACGTTCTGCCTTTCCAGATGCAGCTTGTCCACTTGGAATGTCCTTATCCCACTTGTGTTTCACTTGGCTAAAGTGCCCTTCTAAAGTTCATCAATCACTAACATTTATGCAACTCAGGTTTATCACGTGTTTGAGATACTGAGCTCCAGAGACAACTGCTGAACAGATTTAGTTTCTTCTTTCATGAAGCGTACATTTTAACAAGGGAGACAGTAATTAAACAGATAATTATACTAATAAATATGTAATTACAAGCTTAGGTGACGGTCATAAAGAAATGTAAAGAGTATGCTGAAAAATGGCCACAGTAGAATTTTCTTTTCCATAATAGTTATCATACTGCTTTGAAACTGTTTGTGAAGCTCCCCAACTAGGCTATGAGCCCCCTGAGTGCAGGACTTCTTTATTATTTCTCTTTAAATTTGCACTGCTCAAAAAGGATTTGGGTCCCAGAAGGTGAGGAGCAGTTATTTCTTCTAATGAAACTAAACTTGTACCTGTTGAAATAAAAGTTGACAGGGAGTTGGCTCTTTCTGGAAGTGTCATGAATTGTGGCATAGGGGGACAGTCTATTGCTTATGATTCAATGAAACCAATTCCCATATTTTAGAACACGTAAATGAATTGATCTCTAAGATCTCTTCCAAATATCATGATAAGATACTGACCCATGGGATTAAATAACATACAGAAAGGAATTTGCCTTTATATTTTGCTGATTTGATGTCTAGGGAAATGCTTCCATTGAGCAAACCTTTACTCTGTAGGATATGAGGTTACAGATGCCATTTTTAACTTCAGAATAATCCAGAATACAAGGAGAGAGTCCACAGATGGACTCAGAGTTGATGGGGCTTGGCAAGCTAAATAATAGCTGGAGGGCTCAAGAGCTATTACTATTTTTAATATTGTAATATTTTCCTTGTTAATTATAATATTTACTCAGTCCCTGGGTCTAAACCGTGCTTTACGTGATATAAAATTAGAGCAAAGAAGAGGCAAATTGCAATTTTCTGGGCCGACACTGAAGTGCAAAACTAGGTGACATTTAATAAGCCAACTCGTTTTTCTTCCTTTTCTGCTTCCCTCACCCTGGAAGTGCAGGCCTGCTTTCTGAAACTGACAAGAACTGAACACCCTTTGTTACAGCATGAGATGCCTGATCCTATTCCAAGATTTTCTGTCTTGATGCCATAATACACACCCCTCTTTTCTTTGAATGGCACTTAACACAATGCATTTGTGACTTGCCATGTTCGAGCATGGAAATGACTATTGCCTGGTGGAGGGAAAAATTACTTTTCAGTGGTTTTTGTTTTTACTTGTTATGGCTCTGAATTTTTCCTGCTTTGCCATGACGGCTAAAATGTGCACAGCATTTCTGTGCCATCCGCAAACATATTTTCAGCATGCCTGTTTTCATGAAGAAAGTGAAGGAAGCATAAGCTTGGCACGACACTAAGTATGGGGTGTGTACATGGGGACCATCTGTTCTACATACACTCTGCTCTGCTCTGACATGCAGTAGCAAAGAAATCTGTGAAATCGGAAGGTGGGTTTTTAAAGGTGTTAACCACCGAATAACTTGGGTAATGGGTTTGGGGGCACCACCCTTGCTATTTACTGGGAGCTCTTCCTCCCTGTCAACTTCAACCCCATGTCGGTTAGTCACAGTCAGACCAATGGGGTCAATACTTCATAAGACAAAAACTGTCATTATTTTTATGTTGGGATTGGAAGAGGACGGGGTGCAGAGTGCTAGTTAGTAACATATTTTTGTTAAACAATGTGTCAGCCATTAGGGAGAGGTGTGGCCGCTTTTGCTATGCTTCTCTGGAGCCGCATGCATATACCTGAGACTCTGGAACCCGTCCTGCTGCACAGGCAGCGTGACCAGTTTTTCTGGGGACTGGAATTCTGGGGCAGCTGCCAGATGCCACCAGAAGTGACCACTTCTTCTCACTGATTTCTTCCTATGGAAAATCAATACTCATTCCACAAAACTACAGAACTGGCCTCAGCCAGGTAAATGAAGATTTGTGTCCTACTTATCAATACAGAACATGGCGAGGACCCAACATCAGGCGTTCCTGAAACTGGTTTCTCTAAGCATTGGCTTAATATTAGTAGTCCCAACTTAATATTTCTGATGCAAATGAGAATCCTCATTCTCCTGGGCTACTTCTTGATCTTGATATAAAAAATAGAACTGATGCTCGATCAAAAAAAAAAAAAAAGAGAGAGAGAGAGAGAATTGCAGTCCCCTGATGATCTTGTGTGATGTAAATGGAGGCATAAAAAACTTTTTCCTGTTGTCTTTTGCAGAAAGGAAATAGTGGAGCCAAAATCACCTGTGACTCTTACCAAGCTCCTTGGTCACAGAAATTATAATCTCATGACTACCACGCTGCATCAGTTTCCCTAGGGAGTGAGTGTTTAGGAAATGGATAACTGGCTGATTTGCATGAAACAACCCTGAAGAAAGCACAGGTGTGGGCTGTCTTCTGTGGACAGTCAGATCCACTGGGCTGGACTTGACATTGCAGAACAACCAGTGATGTCTTAACATCTCTGGGAAATAACAGGGCCTGAGATGCCTGACACTGTTCTCTTGCCTCACTTGGCAGCTTCCTTTTCTGTAGGAGCTGGATTTTTGTTGCATTCCTGAGTCCAACCCACTGTTCTTTTACTGAGGAAAAGTCTGATTTAAATACAAAGAGACAGACTGGTAAGTCCAGGTCTGTCCCCAACAACCCATCATCTGGAAGATTGTACTAAACTATTGTTATCAAAATCTATTTCTACAATCTTAATGCACGTGGAAAATGTACCAAGTAAACATAAAGGGTGAAGGATGGATTCTACCAATTGGATTTAATCAACAAGCATTTTTTTTTCCCTTTGGCTAAGAAGGGAACTGGTATGAAATATAACATAAAAAGAGGAAAAAGCGACTCTTAGCTCACTAAAAAATGTATGTTTTGGAGCAACCTATTATGTATTGGCTGCTCAGGATAAAAAAGTGAAAAATTAAGTACTTATCTTTAAGTTACCGTCTTTTGAATCATCATCTAGTAAGCCAACTTGTGAGGTGGCTGGAATGGATGCATTCTCAAGATACTTAGGAAGCAGAGAGGAAAGAGCACTGAAGTGTGCCCGGATGAGGGAAGTTTCTGGAGGAAGGAGTGCTGGGTCATGTTAGAGGACCAGCAGTTTGGGGTGGCAGAGTGGTAGGCAAGACGCAGGTTTTCTTAGGGACCAGTAAATGCCCACCACAGAAGAGATCCAGTGGACTTCAGAGGAAAGGAGGGTTCAGTCTGTCTGAAACTCTGGAAGCTGGGGATGGGGAGAAAACTGCAACTGACAAGAGATATCCAGTGGCCACATTGTACGGGCCTCTCATGATTACTGAAAGCTCAAATTCTCCTTACAAAAGGAAATAACAAAGATATGTCTCCATGTGGGGAGGCTGGCCTGCCTGCCTATATACTCCTCAAGCCCAGGCTTTTCTCTTCTTCATTCAAAGATCTTGGACTGTTGCAAGAAAGCAGAAAGAATAGGAGAACTATGCCCCAATTCCTGTTTCCTCCTCTTCTGACTGCTCCCCCTTGAGAACTAATCCTGAATGGCATTTCAATGCTCTGCATTTTACATAGAGCTTTGTTAAAAAACAAAATTCAGCTGAGCAAATTTGAAAATCTAATTGGCTTTATTCAAAGATTCATGAATCAGGCGGCATCTCATCTAGCAGATAGAAAGACGTTCTGAGGAGCTGAACAAAATGGAAGGCTTTTACAGGGAGAAGGGGGGAACGAGTGGATTGTTTCAGGCATGGTCACCTTTCTTTAGCGCACAAAAGAAGTGTAGAAAGTGGATGACCTCACTGGTACTGACCAGGAAATTCGAGACTGATCAGTTAAGATTATGTTTCTGGAGGAGGCTGAAACTTCAATTAGGTTAGGAAGTAAGTCTTGGTTTGGTGACATGGCCTTAGCATGAAAGACTCCATTTTGGGCCTGTTGTATCTTTTTAACAGTTTCAATATACAGCAGCTGTTACTGGGGAGAAGGAAGGATCACATCTCTTGAGCAAATATCCTTAAAAATGTGAATCCACAGAAAGGGACATCCCAGAGGGTGTATTTTAGGTCTGGCTACCAGGAAGAATACAGTAATAATAGCTTTCCACAATCAATAAAAAAAGGGCCTGGGATATTCTCTATCCCTCTTATTAATACCTCCATCTCCTTCTCCTATCTTAGTGTTTCATCATTTGAGGATTTAGTGAAGGGCACAGATCCCAGACAA
Source organism: Crocuta crocuta (assembly GCF_008692635.1). NCBI lineage: Eukaryota > Metazoa > Chordata > Mammalia > Carnivora > Hyaenidae > Crocuta > Crocuta crocuta. Next base: position 7,107,948 of record NW_027533089.1, on the reverse strand, counting down.
AATAAGTTTTTGCATTTCATTTTCCCAGTTGTTGTCTGACTGACATCAGGGATGCAGATCAAGTAAGAGCGACAGCTTCTCTCTCCCCTCCTTCCTCTCTGTCATCCTGCAACCCTATTATCTTAAAAGGGAAAAGAAATGATTTCTTTGCCTAGGTACTCATCCCATATCTCTCCCACATGGGAGAAGTAGACCTCCTATTTTCTAGCAGATTAATGAAGAGGAAGCATCTTGTTCAGCAGGCGTCCATGATTGGAGGTTGGTTACTGAATGTGCTTATTCACATTTTCACTGTGCTGGCTGGGCTGCCTGCTGTCCCACATTCTGTTTCTATCACTAGTTGCCTTTTGCCTTTAGCTCCTTCATTTGGCTTTATCTGTCTGTTTTAGCTGCTATCTATTTCTCCTGTATATTCCGTACGGATTGCAAATTCTGTTTGTGATGAAGGGAGTTTTCATTTTGATGGTTTTGATTTTATTTCACAACAGAGCTAAAGCAAAATAGCCTTTTCTGCACCCCCTCTTCCTTTCTGGATTATTGATTCAAACTAATTTCAAAAGTAACCTGTTTGGTATGATCTAGCCACATCACACATTCTAACTTATCAGAATTCAAGTCTCATGACTAAATGCAATAAAAATGCTCAAATATATCCAAACAGAGTTTGGTTTTGAATTTAGATGAAAACCTTATGGTGTCAATCAAATATACATGACATATGTAACTTAAATTCTTTGCCGCTGCAGTGACTCAGAGAAAAGAAATCAAGGATCAAGTTGGTTTCTACTGACCTCTTCCTGGGGTGAGGCTTATAAGCCTGTAATTGTATCACTCATATTTCTATCATGAAATGGAAGAACATAATTTTAATATTTGAGCAAAAGCATTGGATCTATGATCTGGAATTATTTAGTAGGTTTCAACAGTCACAGAATATTGCCAGGGTTTCACATGGCTTCACACCATTTCTCCTGATGCGTGAGGTGGGGTTAATCATGTGTTAATATTCAATGAAAATTCACCGGTGGAAAGAAATCTTTACCAATTAATGACTAAGCTAACGATTTCCTAATCTCTACTGTGAATACAAGAAAGCCATGGAAAGAGTGCACAATTAGGCTTACAGGAGAACCTATAATACTCCAAAGACAAGTTAATTGTATCTTACAGTATGTCTAAATTTTACTGACTATTTGATATTGATGTTTTAAGCTTTTGATATATGGATAACCTTTTCAAAAGCATTTCATCTTTATCACTCTAGAAAATTGTCTTTTGTTCAATCACCAAAGGTATAGACCGTAATCTTAAAGCATCTTTTGTTTCTTTGAATACAGTAAAAACTTAGACGTTCACAATTTAGTTCAAGTATTAACGCTTTTGTTTTCAAGTAATAAAAGTATTGGGGGATTTGATAGTGATAGATATTATATAATGATGATTTTGGTTACCGAGAATAACTAGACTAATGAGCTCCACCCAGGGACTCTGTGCCATGGTACATCTTGATTTTTCTTTTTGCCTGCTATAAAGTACAATAGAGAGGCTTAAAAAACTGTAGGTAACAGGGGACTGACTTAAGGAGGAGGTTATTTTTCAGATATAATTAAGAGCCTAGAAAGCAGGGTGCAGCTGGCATTGGTTGAGGGGTTCAAAGACGGTAGAGCCACTGCCTCTCGGCCTCTCCTCATGTGTCAACTCATGGTCACAGAAAATGGCTGCTGCACTTCTGCTGATCATAATGGTACTTACATTCCATGCAGGGAAGATGGGTGTGGCTGCAGGGCATCCCTAGAAAGACCACTCAAACCGACTTGGGAGAAGGAATTGTGGGTGGGGGCTAGGATAAGTTACCGACAGCATCTCTCACAGAATGCGCTCAGCATAATCACAGTGCGAGGCTTTATTTGCTCATTTTTAATAATGCCTTAAGCAACAGTTGTATGATACAGAAAGGAAGTGGGAGCCACCTAGCTGGTCTTTCCTATGTCCCCCTTCTGTGTGCTATACTTGTCAGTGTCTCCTATGATGGTTCTTTGGTATCTGGGTTGACCTTAACTAAACATGCATTAAATTAAGTTCAGAAACCAACGTAATGCGCTGTGTAGTGCGGTGTGATATATGCCGTGACTACTGCCAACCACTGCTGCGTGCCACAAACTTCCAAAACTCAGCAGAGTAAGACAAGCATCACTTTTTCTCAGGTGGCCATGGGCAGCTAATTAGCCTGGGTTACCCAGACTCTGTGTCCCAGCTTCTCTCAGTCTCCTGCTGGGAACAGACAGCAATCCCAGCCATATTCTTCCAGGGTGAGAGCTAGGCTCAAGCACCAAGTTCATCGCAAAAGCACCCTTAGCGCCTCTGCTTGCACCCTGCCTCCTAACATGCACCGGGCCGAAGCAAGCCCTGCGGCCAGGTACAGAATTAAGGAGGTTGAGAAATAAATTTACCAACAGAGTGAACGTTTTTGAAGATGAACCTTATCTGCCACAAGCTTTCCACCATCTTCGGCACATTGACTGAAAAATAGTGATGGCTCTGGCATGTCCAGAAGAGCATAGTACTGTTTTCACCAGGGGTTTGAAAAACAATAAAGATTGCTTCACATTCTAACCTTCTGTTCTTAATAAATCTATTATTTTAAACACTGAGGGTGATAACACCTGCTCTCCTGCCCAGAGGCACTATAAAATGTTAATGAAGGGGCCCCTAGGTGGCACAGTCGGTTAAGTGTCTGACTTTGGCTCAGGTCATGATCTCACAGTTTGTGAGTTCGAGTCCCCTGTGTCGGGCTCTGTGCTGACAGCTCGGAGCCTGGAGCCTGCTTCAGATTCTGTGTCTCCCTCTCTCTCTGCCCCTCCCCTGCTCACACTCTGTCCCTTTCTCTCTCAAAAATAAACATTAAAAAATTTTATAAATTTTTTTTTAAAATAATAAAAAATGTTAAGAAACTTGCCTGGCTGCCATACACTGACTCCAGTGAAGCTGACAGAATCCCAGACCTCTTAAGGGAGGAGCCCCTAGAAATGCCATTTTCAAGGCAGATATGTATTTCCAAATCTTAACGCAGGAAAGACCTGACTTGGAGAAATAAGTTTAATATTATATAAATGTGCAAATGTCATGAAGAGTTCTTTCTTTTCCAAAGGTTAGGGCACATATCTTAGAAGAGAATGACCCTGAAACATCATGCTTGCTGTGCTGACAAGATCCGTGGTATTTCGTGACCTAAGTGATCCAGTCATAAAGAGCTTTATTTTGTACTTCAAAATTTTCACTCTTGGGGTATCTAGGTGGCTCAGTCGGTTAAGCGTCTGACTCTTAATTTCAGCCCAGGTCCTGATCTCACGATCGTGGGATTAAGCCCCTAGCATTGGGCTCTGGGCTGATAGTGCAAAACTTGCTTGGGATTCTCTCTTTCTGTCACACTCTCTGTCTCAAAAATAAATAAACATTTAAAAATAAAAATAAATAAAATTCTTATTCTCCTATAATCATCGCTCTCTTACACAGCCCATCTTACACAGTCTCTTACGATGATCTGGATCTTTCTAGATCCTTCTTATTGTTTCCTCCTGCAGAGCAGGTTCACTATGCTTGGTAACACATTTCAGGACTTATAGCAACTGAGTAAAAATAGTAAGAATAAAAATAATAGATAACAATCATCCAACACTTCAGACATACTACATGGGATAAATGAAATTATTTCCCCCTTGTAATGGATAGAGAAATGACCACTTTGTACATGTAAGCAACTTGCCTAAGGCCATTTGGTAGGTTTTATTTACTTAAAAACTAAAAAGAGTCTATAGGTTTTAAGGTCAAGTTAGAAATAAAAGATAATATGTTTTACTGTGTATTGAATAAAAAATATTAGCATTGAGGATGATGGACATGTTCTTTATTATGAATAGATTAACTACACCTGGTACACAATACCACCTACATCACATAAATAAAGGAAAAAATTATCATAGACCTTTGTAATGCTTCATGAGAAATAGAAACGCCAGTGACGAGGTCTTCAATGTGATCTTGAAAGAAGATGAACAATTTTAGAAAGGAAACACAGCCCAGAAATACTTTCAAAACACTGCAATGCAAATCACAGCATTGGTTCATGCACTTATTTGAGGAGGAGGTGGTCTCTGAGAGATGATGGAATTGACCTGAAGAATTATGATAGAAAGAGTTCACAGTATTAAACTACTTTTGTAAGTGGAGGAGAGACAGAACTCCATTTTCTGAAGAATTGATGTGCACAGTGAGCGGAGTGAATATCAGCCATAAAGTCAAGAGCTGAGCTGGTTGAACGGATAGGGCACATATTAAATTGATAGTGATTAATTAGTTTCATGTTACTTTGGCGCTTTTAGACTTGTTCATGGTGTGGTTTTCAATTATTTTAGTATTATTGGAAGAGCCAAGATTAGACCCTAGTTATTAGAATTAGATGAGTTACCTTATTTGCAGAGTAGGATAACCTTTGCTATTTTCCTTTCACGTGATCAGTGCCATTTGAAAAGAAAAAAAAAAGGGAGGTGGTGTGAACATATACAAAGGCTTAACAGTGGGCTACATTTAAAAAAAAAATCAGATAAACTATGTGCTCAAGATTCAAAAGGATATTTACGATAGATGTTTAAATTCTCATTGTCACTTGCTATCATTTGTAAGTTAGTCATAATAAGATGCAAAAAGACAAGCAGGGACCGGACATCTAAATTTTTGAGAAACAATTAGAAAATGAAAACATCTTGAAAACCTCACATTCAATTCAAAAAATATTTTCCCTGTGAAGACACACAAGATAATATTATTGAGCTCAATCTCTATCTATCTATTATCTATCTATCTCTCTATCTATCTAAGAGGCTCTTAATGAGACTCTCTGAACTACCACAGGGATCAAATGGAGTATAAAGCTGGAAGCCTTGTTTCTTACCAAGCTTTATTCTATTACATTGTCAGTTGAGGAGTGAGATCAAAAAGGTCAATAATCCTTTGGACGTTATTAGCAAATGCGACAGCATAAAATCATGCTCCGCATAGAAAGACAGAAGGTCCAAGAGACTGTGTATATGTGTGTGTGTGGGGGGGGAGGCAGGAAGTGAGGGAAGGAGAGGGAGGTCCAGCAAGTGACTAGTATGGAAATTCTTCTTTCATAGTAAACTCTTGGTGAAGTACAATTCAATCTCTTGATATGAATTCTACTCCCTGTCACTTCTTCTGAACTCTCATTCCAGTATTTGACCTATTCTCTTTTGTATAGTGAAACTCTTTCCCCTTAACATAGAAACAATCATCTCTCTTATTTTAAAGCAAAATAAAGGTCTGTTGTCAATCTCATGACATATTTCCCTTCCTTTCAGAAGCACTTTTCTGGAGAGAGTATTCTCTGCTTCCATGTTTTCATCCAGTGAAAAATGACTATATGTTTCAGTAAAGATTGTTGTTGATTTCTAAATCCATCTTTTAACATCCTATATAATGTATTTATTTAATTGTATTGCCTGTTTTTCTCCCATTAGAATGTAAGCCCCAAGAGGGCAAGTATCTTTATTTGTTTTGCTCACTCATGTCCCCGCAGATTATAGAATGGTGCCTGGTGCATATGATGTTCAAACCAAATCTACTGAATAAGTGAATAAGTTAATGAGAAGGGAGCTGTAGCCTGTTTAAGTTGCTAATACTGTTACTGGCTCCCTTTCCCATCCAGGTCCACTGAGTGGCAAATATCCCATGGCTGGGAATTTCTCTCATAGGGTGCTTTTGGATATTCTTTACAAACCCCATTAGAACCCTCTACACCTCACCATCTGTAGATGTGAATAATGCATTGTCTGGGGAATTGGGCAAAATCCTTTTATGGCAGCTCTAATCTGCCCTCTTCTTAGACATGGGAGTTCATAAACCCTTGCACCTTCTCACTCAAGTCAATAAAGGAAAAGTAGAATTTTGCTAGAATAAAGACTACTTGGAAAAAAAAAAACCTGATGATTAAAAAGAACTGAGAAATTATGAGAATACATTTATCCTCTAAATATTCAGCTTTAAAACCTACACATGAGTCAGAATAGAGATAAGCAGACTCACCTAACTCACAGGCCAGGGAATGAAGGTATTAACATATCTGAGAAAATAAGAGGCTACAGAGCTACAGGAATGGAAATACAGGAAAAGTCACATGCAAAATTTGGCAATAAACATCCAAGAGTGAGCAATTTTATTTTCTTCCTTGATCAATGAACATTTCCTACTGAAAGCTTAGTGCCTTTGAAATAAGAATAATACAGTGTAATTTCCTTTTAAGAAGTCAAAGAGCTTAAAACAAGAGGCATTTCTATGAACATCAGAAACAAACAAGGATAGATCGTGTGGCAGATCAATGAAAGTAAGTGGAAATCATATGTGTCATTTCAAGTCTAACAATCCTCCCATCATCTTGTCTACTTTTTCTCTCTCTTCCCTCATCTGCCTCCCCAGTAGAGGACCCTGAAATATTGGGGAAGGTAAAACCTTCAGTCTTTTAGTCGCACCTTAGAAGAAAGCTAACCGTCCACAAACAGCCACATTACACCCTTTGCTATTGCGGTAAGTCACTGAAATTTTAGAGTTTTTATTACAGCCCTGAGACAAACCTGGACACAGGCATTGTGACCTTGAAGGAGGCAGTAACGTAACTTAAGATTTGTAACACTGGCTGAGCACTAGTCAGCAAAATATAGTTGGAAAAGTTGAAAAGAGGGAAACTCATGTTATGCAATGGCAGAACATTTCCTATTATCACCTATAAAAAGTCAGAAAGCAGTCCATGTACATTCTACACCTGTAACATGAGATCAGGATTTCTCAACAGAAGCACAACTGAGTAATTCTTGCAGGCTAAGTAATTCTTTGCTGTGTCGGTGGCTGTGCTGTTAATTGTAGGGTGTTGGCAGCATCTCTGGTGTGTACCACTAGAAGCCACCACATCTTCCTAGTCCTGACATTGCCAAATGCCCCCTGGAGGGGTAAACTGCCTCAGATGGAGAACCACTGCTTTAGAAGAAGTGACTGGAAATAATAGGACTGTTTATATTGGCCACTTCCCCTTTGGTGAAGTATTAAAATAGATCAACTCAAGGAAGCATTGACTGGTTTATAGGCAGAAATAAGAGTGAATTGAGAGACTATACATTTGGAGTTTCCCAGGCTAGGAAAGGTGAATTGTTCCTGGACTTCAGACAGTAAGAGATAAGTTTGAAAAATACTTTGAGCATCAAAGTCTCAGTAAAACTTCTCAGAGAACAAAGAGAGTTAGTCCTACAAAAGAGATCAGATAGAGTATGATCTTTCCACCTTTTATTTCAGAGGGCCTAAAGGTATTCATCATTATACTAAAAGAGAGAGGCAGGGAGGCTGAAAGAAAATAAATCAATTTGGTTTCAGAATTATGTCTAAGAATAAACGTTGAGTGTGCTTCCTGGCATACGAAATTGACTGAAAGCAATAGATCAGAGACCTGCTGAGTTTTTTTTTTTTTTCAGGCTTTATGAAGACTATATTCTAGGAAGATGATAGATAATAAGTTATCAAATAGTAAATAAATAATAAAGCATCACCAAAATGAAATACTATTTTATGCTTCCTTATTTGGCAAAAATTGAGAAGACTTATGATACCATTAGAGATGGTGTGGCCTGAAAGATTATCTTAAATATGGCTGGTTAGAGTGTAAACTGGAAGACTATTTGTTTTTGCCTTGTAAAGTTGAACATAACCTAAAATCCAGCAATTCTATTCCTAGGCACATACTCAAGAGAAACTCTTGCAGATTTGTACCAGGAAATGTATGCAGAAATGTGCACAAAAATACTGTTAATAATAGCAGAAAGTTAGAATTTATCATATAAAAGGGGAAAATTGGTATATTTACACTATGAAATATTACATAGTATATGAATCACAACTTACAGATACCAACAACAGCATGATTATGTTGTACTTGAGTACCAGAAGTGGGCTGCAGATTACATTTGGCATGATGACCTTTTATAAAATTTAAAAAACAATTTTAATTAAAAAATCATTGTTCAAGCAGGTGTGTGTGTATTTGGGTAAGAAAGGGAATTAGGCTAATGGCTAGCTGCCTCTCAGGAAGGCAGGAGGATGGATAGAGAAAGAGAACATTAGTGGAACTTCATTTTAATGTTTTAGATCTAGGGGTTGGATGTTAGGTTTGGGGGTGTTCTTTATATCAGGAAAGAAAGAGAGAGAGAAAGAGAAAGAGAGAAAGAAAGAGAAAGAAAGAAAGAAAGAAAGAAAGAAAGAACGAAAGAACGAAAGAAAGAAAGAAAGAAAGAAAGAAAGAAAGAAAGAAAGAAAGAAAGAAAGAAATGGGGGAGAGGGGGGAGAGAGGGAAGGAAAGAGGAAGGGAATGGAAGGAGGGGAGAGAGGAAGGGAGAGAGAGAGAAAGAAAAGAAAGGAAGAAAGACAGGGAGGGAGAAAGGAAGGATAATGGAGGGAGGGAGGGAGGAAAGAAGGAAGGAAAGAAAAGAAAAATGTTAAATTTTTACTAAATTGTATTGCCAACCCCCCCTCCAACAAGTCCAGACTAAACCAACTGCTGGCTCTCAAGCTTGCTCCAGAAGAAAATCAGTTATATAAGCTATTGTCTTCACAGAGAAAGAATGCTCCTCAACGTTCACTTCAGATGTAACCCTCACCCATGCACTTCTACGCCTATAAAATTTACATTTAGCAAATTAAAAAGATAATAACTTTCAAAGATAATAACCATGATTCTTAAGAGTACTGGTACATCAGCCCTGGATGGAGGACTTCAGTGGTCATGTATTGTCACTGTAAGTTCAGTCATGATGCCATTCATTAGCATTACAGAATATTTGTTCTGTTAGAAGCAGTTTTTTTGTCAATTTAATTTTGATGAAAAGAAGAAATCTAACATAAAAATATTTTTTTAATTTTTTTAATGTTTTATTTATTTCTGAGAGAGAGAGACAGCGTGAACAGGGGAGGGTCAGAGAGAGAGGGAGACACAGAATCCTAAACAGGCTCCAGGCTCTGAGCTAGCTGTCAGCACAGAGCCCGATGAGGGGCTCGAACCCACGAACCGTGAGATCATGACCTGAGCCGAAGTCGGACGCTTAACAAACTGAGCCACCCAGGCGTCCCCATAAAAATATTTTTGAAAAAAATTTTAGAATACAAAGAAATGAGACAAATCAGAAGCACTGTTATCAAAATTTATGGTTCTTGTGAAATTTAATTTTATATGCATGTTTATACATTTGTATTTTGTACAATACCACTTTATTTCAGTGTATATTCATAAAAGACAAAACTGATATATGCACACTGAAACAAATGAAATGATATGAATAAATAAAAAGTTAAGATATTTCCCTCCCCAACCCCTCTTAAACTCCAATGTTTCTTGTTAAAATCAATACCAATAATCTTGTGGTTTTCTGGTCATTTCTTCAGGTTCATAAAAACATGTTAATATAGATAAAACAGATGAGAGAGAGAGCATGCGTGAAAGAAATTTCTGGGGTTTTGTTTGCTTTGCTACGCTTTTGCTTTCTCTGTGTTACTTTTGTGTGCTGGTGTTGGACAGAGTGGTATCTAGACAGATGCATGATTTTATACTTGTCCCTGTGCCCTCAGACATTCTTCCCTTCTGTCTTCAGGGGCCCAGAACAGGAGGCTGTTCTGGGCCAATTGCACTGATGCTTATCCAGGGTTTGCCTTGTGAGAGGTGCTGGACGAATATCAGAAGGAAAGAGAACTGATGCCCCTTTGTATCCCTTCTCCTGACCAAAGTCCCTTTTTCCATTGCTGCCAGGCTAGCTGAGGCTGTGTTCCCTTTCACACAGTAGTGGCAGGGACTTTCTGCTGTTGCTATGCTCCCCCCTCCACCCCAGCCGGCCCCATCATCCTTTGTTGACTTCCTTCCTTACCCTTGCCCCCTCATGGCATGCTCATCAGTTAAACCCTACCATTGTGCTCTTCATGGGTTCCTGACTCAGACACATATTCGCAATATGCTAGATACTGGGTCACATTTTTTCCCCAATTAATCTATCATGGTCATCTTTCCAAATTAGTATTTATATCTTCAGTTCATTGTTTATAACAGCTTTATTTTGTTAACACTTGTCTGTTATGTCTTATTCTGATTCCTCCTTTAAATGTTTCTGAAGCTTTTGGTTTTGGAAATGTCATTTTTAAACAACATGTAATGAATGTTTAAAACTTAATCTGACAATCTCTGGTTTTCCATATTGGAGTATTTAGCGTATTTACATTTATTTAATTTTTGGAATCACACTTATGAAGTATAATTTATAATCCATAAAATGCACATAGTTTAAGTATACAGTTCAACAAAAGCACCCACCTATTTAACTACCACCACAATCATAATATAAATCATTGTCATCACCCCAAAAGACTCCTCTGTGCCCCTGCTTAGTCAAACTCCACCTCCACACCCAGCCCAAACCCAGAAACTACTGATCTCCTGTCACTGTATATTAAACTTCCCTTTCTTAGTATTTTATAGAAATGAAAATCATTGTAGTATGCACTTTTGTGTCTGGCTTATTTTTCTCAGCATAATGTTTTTGAGATTCATGCATGGTTTTGGATGTATTAGCAATTTATTCTTTTTATGGTGAGTAAGACTCCATCTTATATATAAACTACAATTTATTTTTCTTTTCAAAGGAAATAAAGTTGGATTATTTCCATTTGGGGCTAATATGAATACATCTCCTGTCGAGCAGGAAGATCTAGCTACCCATCCCAAATGGGGATTCTCACGGTGTGGATGATGGCAGAGACTGTACCATGGCCCACCGCCAGAAGTGGGAGTCCACACACCTAATCCAATGCATCTTCTATGCATTTGGAGTCACCAAGGAGGACTCGCACACCAAGCACTGATCATAACAAGATGTATTCACAGAAAGAAGAGACATGGTAATATCAGTGTCTGTAGGGTGCACTGGTCTCCCATGGGCAACGAGATCTATCCAACAGCTGATGCAGAGAAAACACCTTGTTTCCTCCGCAGGTGACACTGGTGGGAATGGGCAGGTGCCATGTGATGCACATGCTTACACAGTGCATGGAAATTCACAGCATGCCCAGAACAGGGAAAAGCTTTCTCCTAATAAAGAAGAATATGGAATCAAGCAACGCCTTGCACATGGCTGCCATATAGATGACTGTTCCCAGCCGAGGGCAATGATGGGCAATCCCAAAGAAGGGTGACTGGTCCCACAATGGCTTCTTCCCCAATACCTCCCACGAATATTCTTGTACAGGTCTTTGTGTGCATGAAGATTTTTAATTTATCCTAAGTATATACCTATGAGAATTGCAGGACCCTATGTTAAGTATATATTTAATACCTTAATAAACTGCCAACGGTTTTCCAAAGTAGTTGTGCTATGTATATATCTACCAAGATATGAGAATTCCAATTGTCCCACATCCTTATTGACAATGGTATAATCACTGTTCTACTTTTAGTCTTTTTTTGTGTGGTTGTAGGTGTATCACATTGCCATTTTAATTTGCATTGACCTAATAGGCAACTGACGGAATGGGAAAAGATAGTTGCAAATGACATATCAGATAAAGGGCTAGTATCCAGAATCTATAAGGAACTCTCCAAACTCCACACCCAAAAAACAAACAATCCAGTGAAGAAATGGGCAGAAGACATGAACAGACACTTCTCCAAAGAGGACATCCAGATGGCCAACAGACACATGAAACAATGTTTAGCATTCCTCCTCATCAGGGAAATACAACTCAAAACCACACTAAGATACCACCTCACGCTGGTCAGAGTGGCTAAAATGAGCAAATCAGAGGACTCTAGATGTTGGCGAGGATGTGGAGAAATGGGCACCCTCCTACACTGTTGGTGGGAATGTAAATTGGGGCTGCCCCTCTGCAAAACAGTGTGGAGTTTCCTCAAAATATTAACATGAGAACTCCCCTAGGACCCAGCAATAGCACTGCTAGGAATTTACCCAAGGGATACAGGAGTACTGATGCATAGGGGCACATGTACCCCAGTGTTCATAGCAGCACTCTCAACAATAGCCAAAACATGGAAAGAGCCTAAGTGTCCACCAACGGACGAATGGATCAAGAAGATGTGGTGTATCTATACAATGGAATGCTACATAGCAATGAGAAAGAATGAAATCTGGCCATGTGTAGCAACATGGATGGAACTTGAGGGTGTTATGCTGAGCGAAGTAAGTCAGGCAGAGAAGGACAAATACCATATGTTTGCACATAGAGGAGGATTAGGAGGAACTTAACAGAGGACCATGGGGGAGAAGAAGGGGAGAAATAGTGGGGGAGAGGGAGAGAGGCAAACCATGAGAGACTCTTGAATGCTGAGAACAAACTGAAGGCAGATGGGGGGGGAGGGAAACAGGGTAATGGGCATGGAGGAGGGTACTTGTGGGGATGAGCACTGAGTGTTATATGGAAACCAACTTGACAATAAACTATTAAAAAAATTTGCATTGACCTAATGGTCAATGAGGCTGACCATCTATTCTGGCTTTTACTGATCTTTCATGTATCTTATTTTGTGTAGTGTCTATTTCAAATCTTCTGTTCATTTTTGAGGTTGAAATAGGCAGGTTTTTAAGTTGTAAGAAATATATACTTAGAGCCAAGATCTTTGTCATATATATAGGCATTGCTAATATTTTCTCCTTGGTTGGCCCTTGCCTTTCAATTTCCTTAATGTAGTCTTTCAAAGAGCAGAAATTTTAAATTCAATGACTCCATTTTAAACTTTTTTTCTTTTAGAGCTCATACTTTTAAAATATCTTATTTAAGAAAATTATTCTTTCACTATGATTGCAAATAGTTTCTCCTATATTTTCCTTTAGTTTATAAGAAGTATTGCAGGTTGTCTTTTACGTTTAGGTCAATGGTCCATTTTGAGTTCATTTTTTGTGAATGGTATGAGGTAAAAATTAAGGTTCATAAGGTTCAAAAATGGTAAGTTTATTTTTCTCCAAGTGGATATCCAATCGTTATAGCCCCACATGTTTTCCTCATGGAATTACCTTAGCCTCTTGTCAAAAATTCTCTCCTGGTTGAGCCCTGAAATGCCTGCAGACCTGGCTAATATCTTGCTTACAATCTTACAAGAGACTCTTGTAAGCCAGAAATACCCAGCTAAACTTCTCTTGAATTCCTGATCCACAGAAACGATGAAATAATCAATATTTTTCCAGCCACTAAATTTCAGGGAAAGTTGTTATGCAGCAAGAGATATCTTATATACTGGCCTAATAAAATGAAGAGATAAGTTTTCCCTCTTGATCTATTTTCTAAAAGAGTTTCTATAGGATTAAATGATAGAATTCACTAGTGAAGTCACTGGGCCTAGAGTTTCCTTAATATAAAGAATTTTTAAAGCAAATTCAATATTTTTAATAAATATAGCATTACTTGGGTTTTCTTTTTCAATTACAGACTTAGCAATTTATTTCAGTCAAAAAATTTGTGTCCTTTGTCTGAAATCCCCAACCTATTAACATAAAGGTATTCATAATACCCGTCTATTATTCTTTTAATGGCCATAGTTTCTGAAGTGATGATCCCTTTTGGTTTTGGATACTGGAGCTATTGACTGAATTATTTTTCCCCCAAATTCATATCTAAAAGCCCTAACTCCTAATGTGGTGATCCCTGGAGATGGGGCCTTTGGGATGCATTTAGGTTTATTTAGATGAGGTGATGGAGGTGGGGCCCTTATGATGAGATTCGTGCCCTTATAAGAAGAGACAGCAGGGAGCTTGCTTACATTCTTTCTCTCCTCCAAGTGGGGACACAGTGAGGAAGCAGCTGTCTGCAATCCAGGAAAAGGGTTCTTACCAAGAACTGATGATGACTATGCTGATACCGCTGATCTTGGGCTTTCCAGCCTCTGGAACAATGACAAATAAATTCCTATTGTTTAAACCACCCAAGGTATGATACAGGAGATCCCTTAGAGAAAGCATTAGTATTACCATGCTCTGGGATTAAGGTCCATGGAAGACTATAAGAACCCAATTCAAATAGAGCTCCTAATGGCCCAGACATTTCAGGAATGAAGTTTTGGGTCACCCCACGGGGTCTTTCCCAGCCACAACCAGTTAATGTGCTTGCTGAAGGCAAAGGGAATATAGAACAAGTAAAGGAAGAAGGTAGTTATAAATACCAGCTATAAATATGGGGCCATTTATAGAAACGTGGACTATAATTTTTATGAATATCCCCTCCCTGTTTTGTTATGTTGGATCATATAGCAAGAGCAAGTTTAGTTGTGTAAGACACTGCCATTATATATATATGTGTGTGTGTGTGTATACATATATATGTGTGTGTATATATGTGTGTATATACANGAACTTCAATAATATTCATCATAAGTAAAAGGAAAGAGTACAACAATTATAGGCTTTCTTGGCTCCTCATCCTAAGATCATGCCTTATGAAGGATATTTTATTTTTTCAGGAATTCATTGGTCAAACTCACCTCATATTGAAATTGACAATGTGTGCATATTTTCATTGTGGGATTCTGGGTTAATAATGTTTAATAAGTTCATGGCCCTATCTTTTTGCAAGGCAATGGGTTTTGATACTTTAGGGATTTTGTTTGTTTGCTTTTTTTTTTTTTTTTAACATGGAGAATTTAGGAGGACAGTGTCTTTCTTCTCTCTCTTCCAGGCAGAAACACATAATGATGTGATGGTGAGGTGCACTGTCAAAGAAAGGGGCTCAGCTTGCCTTTGATGTAAGCACAGCTCTTTTTGGAAGGTATTAGTTCCCTTAATACATAGAGAAAGAGAACATGAAGAAGCAAAGTTTCATTTCCGGAGTAGAGTATAGTGAATTTAAGTTTCAAAGGGGAAATCTTAAACTCAGATGTGAAGAGGAAAGGCAGCAGGGAAGGCAAGTGGGGCCCAAGGACTTAGATATGACAGTAGTCAGGGATAAATAGTTCAATGCTCCAAGAATTTTTCCCTTATGGTTTTTCTATATATAAACGTTCAAACCACAGTCAGTAGTGTCAGATAGAAAACCCACTGGACTTTAAGTTAGAAGACAGAATTCTAAGAGTGGATCTGTGACAAATTGTGTGATATCAAGGAAGTCAATTAGCTCAAATGTGTCTCTAAAATGGAGACACTGCCCATTGTCTCATCGCTGCCCCACCGGGTGGAGGGGAATCTAAGAAGCCATGCGGCAGGTTGCTTCGAAGAAGTCAATACAGACGGCATTACTTTTCAATACTAGACTTTTCCATGGAACAATCATTTGAACCATACCACACGAATGCTTCTTCTGCATAAAATGTGACCATTATTTAAGGCTTTGAGAGCTTTGAGAAGTAAAGCAATGTCTGCTAAGCAATTTATTACTGGAAATTTATTATTAACCAAGAAAACAATATGTTACATTGGACTGACAGGAAAACCTTAAGACTAAATATTACCAAATGAATTCTGGCCTTTTATAAGACCAGGGAAGCTCTTGCAAAAAGTTACTAAGCAGAAATATTATATTAAGACAGTATCTAGTCTGAATACTACCCTCTCAAAAATTCTATTTTCTCTCTTTGGATCTTAGATTTCACTTTGCTTTACCTGTTTATTGATTTCCTTTCTTCTGGTATCTGGATCATCTTTTTTTCTAAGTTACAACCTATACAAAAAGTGTTGCAGCAAGTTTACTAGAATTAGAACAGGAGATAGAATTTTGTGACAGCTTTGCAAAAGGCACATGTATCCCATGTACTAGTAAGGCTTATCATAGCAAATCTTTCAGAGACTCATTTAGTTATCTTTAATGTTGCAAAATGTAAGTAAAGCAGTAGAAGTTAACTTCTTTTGTATGCCTCTACCCCTCTCCTCCCATTACAGACATCTAAGCCAGAGCCACATAGTAAATTCCACCTCAAGATCAACCTCTTCCTCTAAGCTTTCCCTGATCCCTCCCTGATCCTTAGCCCTTAGGACACTAACCACAAATATGGCCTTTACCACTTTGTAACTTCTATTTTGTTTATATCACCCTTTCCTACCCAACCTGATAGGAAACACTACCTTTTATCACTTACTTCCATTTTCCACCCCTAAAATTTAGGGTTTGGCATATAGCGGTAAGTGTTCACTAAATGACTTTTGAATAAATTAATATGTGATCCATCTATAAGCTGAATTTATTGATGCTTTTTTCTAAGTAAAAAAACACTTCACGTCAACAAGAAGTATTCATTGAACATCTACTTTGGAACTTGTAGAAGTTCTATGAATATAGGCTACAATTATAAATATTTGTTAACTACTTAATAGTGTTTTCCTATGTATGTATGTATGTATTTATTTATTTAGAGACAGACATTGAGAGAGAGACAGACAGACAGAACTGAGAGAGAGAGAGAGAGAGAGAGAACGCATGCATGTGTGCATGGGGAGGAAAGGGGGCGGGGTAGATTTTAAGCAGGTTCCATGCCCAGCATGCAGCCAGATGCGGAGCTCAATCTCACGACCGTAAGATTATGACCTGAGCCGAAATCAAGAGACGGATGCTTAACTGACTATGCCACCCAGGTGCCCCAATAGTGTTTTCCTTGAGAAGAAAACATCTTTATTGTAATATAGTTCATATATCATAAAATTTACTCATTTACAATGTACAATTCAATGGTTTTGGTATATTACAAGTTATGTAATCCCCACTATTTATGTTTAAAAATTTTTATCATCTCAAAAAGAAAACCAGTACTCATTAGCAGCCACTCTCCATCCCCCCTCACACACTCCTGCACACCCTCATCCCCCAAGCTCTTGTGAACCATTAGATATGCCTGTTCTTGACATTTCATAGAAATGGAATAAAAATATATGTAGTTTTTGTAACTGATTTTTTTCCATTAGCATAATGTTTTCATGGTCCATCTGTGTATCAGTGCTTCATTGTTTTATGGTTAATATTCCGTTGTATGGACACATCACATTTATCCATTTATCTGTTGATCAATATTTGTTTTGTTTTCCATTTAGGGCTTTTATAAATTATGCTATCATGAACATCCATACAAGTGTCTGTGTCGGTGTATATTTTCATTCTTCCTAGGAATGGAAATGCTAGGTCATATGGGGGCTCTAGGTTTTCACATTTGAAGAACTGCCGACCTATTTTCCAAAACTGTTGTACAGTTTTACATTCTTACCAGGAATGTATAAGGATTCTAATTTTTCTATATCCTCATCAACATTTGTTATTATCTTTCTGATTTTAGCTATCTTAGTGGGTATCAAGTGGTATCTCATGTCATTCTGACTTGTATTTCTTCAGTGGCTAATGGTGTTGGGCATTTTTTATATCCTTATTGGCCATATGTATATCTGTTTTTGGAAAATGTCTATTCAAATCCTTTGCCCATTTAAAAAAATAGCTTTATTGAGGTATAATTGACAATACAAAAAAAAAGCTGTATATGTTTAATGCATACAGTTTGATGAATCTGGATATATGCATACATCTCTGATACTATCATCATGATCAGTGGATAATAAACATATCTGTCACCTTTGAAAGTTTCCTTGTATCTTCTTTCCATATGTGTGTGGGAAGACTCTTTGGTCTACCTTCTCAGCACATTTGTAGCACACAGTACTGTGTTGTTAACCATAGGCCCTGTGTTGTACAGGGTCTCTAGAATGTATTCATCTTATATTTGTATAACAGATAATTTATACCTATTGGACAATAGCTCCCCATCTTCTCCTGTCCAGCCCTTGGTAACCACCATCCTGTTCTCTACTCCTATGAGTCTGAATATTTTAGATACCTCATAAAAGTAGAATCATAAAATATTCATTCTTCTGAAACTGATTTATTTTACTTAGCATAATGTCCTCCAGATCCATCCATGTTGCCATAAATGGTAGGATTCTTTTCTTTTCTTTTTAATGTTTTTTTATTTATTTCTGAGAGAGAGACAGCATGAGCAGGAGATGGTCAGAGAGAAAGAGGGGGACACAGAATCCTAAACAGGCTCCAAGCTCTGAGCTAGCTGTCAGCACACAGTCCGACGCAGTGCTTGAACCCAGAACCGTGAGATCATGATCTGAGCTGAAGTCAGATGCTTAACCGACTGAGCCACCCAGGCGCCCTCCTTTGCCTATTTTTAAATTGGTTACTTGTTTTGTCCTAGTGTGTTGTAGTAGTTTCTTATATACTTGGAATATTAACCTTTTATCAGATCAATGTTTTGCAAATATTTTCTCCCATTCCATAGGTTTCCTTTTCACTATTTTTCCTTTGATGTGCAAAAGAGTTTTTTAAGTGTTTATTTTTGAGAGAGAAAGAACGAGTGCATACATGAGCAAGGGAAGAGCAGAAAGAGAGGAAGACAGAGGATTCAAAGTTGGCTTTACACAGAGCCTGAAGTGGGGCTTAAACTCACAAACCATGCAATCATGACCTGAGCCAAACTCAGACACTTAACTAAGCAACCCAAATGCCCAGTGCAAAGGTTTTTTAACTTGATGTAGTCCCACTTCTCTATTTTTGCTTTTGTTACTTATGCTTTTGATGTTATATGTAAGAAATCTTTGCCAAGACCAATGTCCAGAGCTTTTCTTCTGTGTTTTCTTCTAGGAATTTTACAGTTTCAGATCTTGTGTTTAAGTTTTTAATCCATTTTGAAACAATTTTTATGTCTGGTATAAAAGAAGAATCCAGTTTCATTCTTTTGCATGTGGCTGTCTAGTTCCGTTTGCTCCCATTGCTTCTGTTCAACATCACACTGAAAGTCATAGCTCCAGCAATTCAGCAAGAAAAAGAAATAAAAGATACTTAAGTTGAAAAGGAAAAAGTAAAGCTATCTGTAGATAACATGGTCTTATATGCAGAAAACCCTAAAGACTCCACACAAAAGACCTGTTAGAAACAACAAACCAATTCAGTAAAGTTGCACAATATCAAATCAGGTTACAAAAATCATTTATGTTTCTATACACTAACAACAAACTATATAATAAGGAAATATTAAAAAATCCCATGTGCAATAGGTCCTAAAAGAATAAAACACTTAGGAACAGACCTAACCAAGAGTTGAAAGACTGTACACTGAAGATTACAAAACATTTGATAAAAGAAATTAAAGAAGATGCAAGTAAATGGAATGATGACATCCAGTGTTCATGAATTGGAAGACTTACAATATTGTTAGCATGTCCATACCTCCCAAACAGATCTACAAAAATACTATCTCCATGAACTCCTAATGGTATTTTTTAGGGATATAGAAAAAACGAACCTAAAATTAACATGGAACCATAAAAGACACAGAATTGCTAAAGTGATCTTGAGAAAGAAGAATAAAGCTAGAAGAATCACACTTCCTGATTTCAAAGTATATTACAAATGTAGAGTAATTAAAAATAGTATGGTAGTGTCATTGAGACTGACATATAGACCAGTGATACAAAATAGCCCAGAAATAAACCCACAGATATGTGGTCAACTCATCTTCAACACAGGTGCCAAGAATACACATGGGGAAAGGGCCATCTCATCTGTTCAACAGTGGTGTTAGGAAAACTGGATACTCTTGGCGATTTTTTATTGGGTTATTTGTCTTCTTATTGAAGACAAATTATGTTCTAAATACCAATCCTTTATGAGATACATGAGATACCAATATAGTGTCTGGATGTAAGAATAATTTGCAGATATTTTCTTCCATTTTGTGGGTTGTACCATTTGCAGCAATTACGACTTTCTTAAGCTATATTGAGACTGCTGTTCAGAAGATAATCAAGTTTTGATTACATTCAACAAATATTTTAAAATTTCCATTATTGACTTCCAACGTAAAGCAACACAGGAAAAAGTCCTTACTTTCCAGAGTTTTCAATCTGAAGGAAGATCAGAAAATTACTTTTCATAAATTTTTATTTAATAATAAGAAAATTTTAGGCTATAAATTTGTATTGGAATATGGAATTGCCTATAATATACTTACTAGTCTGTCCATTTCAAATGTAATTTAAATTTCCTCCAAATGGCAAAAAGAATTAAACTAGGGGAATCTTTTAAAAACTGTCAAGTGTAAGAAAAGAAAGAAATCGGGGCGCCTGGGTGGCTCAGTAGGTTAAGCGTCTGACTTCAGCTCAGGTCACGATCTCTGTGGTTCCTGAGTTCGAGCCCCCACTTTGGGCTCTGTGCTGACAGCTCAGAGCCTGGAGCCTGCTTCAGATTCTGTGTCTCCCTCTCTCTCTGCCCCTCCCACACTCACATCCTCTCTCTCTCTCAAAAATAAATAAACATTTAAAAATTTTAAAAGAAAAGAAACAAATAAAGTATGTACAAATTATAAGCAAGGAGGAAATAATTATTTTGATTTATTTGTGTGTGTGTGTGTGTGTGTGTGTGTGTGTGTTTTTAAATTTCTGAGAGACAGAGAGACAGCGGGGCCAAGGGTGTATCAGAGAGAGAAGGAGACACAGAATCTGAAACAGGCTCCAGGCTCTGAGCTAGCTGTCAGCACAGAGCCCGACGCAGGGCTCAAACCCACAAACTGTGAAATCATGACCTGAGCCGAATAAAGATACTTAACCGACTGAACCATCCAGGCGCTCCTTTCTTTTTTTACGTTTTTTTTTCTTTTTTTAAATTTCTGAGAGAGAGAGAGACAGTGGGAGCAAGGTATTTTGATTTATTTGGAAAACTCAAAGATTCAACAAAAATAATTACCAAAAATAAATTGATAAATGCTTGGGTACAAACTGAATAAGCAATAATTAGTAGACTCCATTCGTATCAACATCAACCAGTTCAAAGATAGGATGGAAAAAAATGAATCCATTTACCACAGCAATGGGAAACTATAAAACATCTCTGATAAATTTTACCTGAAATGTACAAGCTATATGAAGAAACTATAAGACTGCAATAAGTAACACAAAAGAACAAATCTTGTTTTCAGGAAGGATAATTTATACCATAATGATGTTGATTCTACTTAAGCTAATTTATAAATTTAGCATGATGCCAGTAAAAATATCAGTAGAAGTTTTTAAAAATCAGGCATATGTAAAGTTATAGATAAAAATAAAAAATCTATAAAGTCAAGAGAAATAAAGAATAGTTAGAAAGGATGAGCATTATGAAATATTCAAAAACATCATAAAGTTATAGTAAAACAAACTCAGAAACTTCCAAGAAAAAGTACTGAAAGTTCAGATCACATGAAATAGTTTGACAATGATGATATTTCAAATCAGCAGAGGAAAGATGAAATCCTTCCAAAAAAGTGGTGTTGGACTAACTGGATAGCCATTTGAGAATAAATAAAGTTATATTCCATTTTACATGTCTTACTAAAAGAAATTCTATGTGTATCAAATATATAAATGGAAAAAAAATATCTACAGTCCTAGAAGCAACCATGGGAAATTTTTTTAAAATATCGGAGTAGGAAAAGTTCTTCTAAGAAATACACCACAACCTGACATCATACCACTAAAGATGGATAAATTCTATTACATAAAAATATCTTGATTGGAATCAAGTTCTCAAACTCCAAGGTGACCAAGCTTACTCATATTAGGAGTAATACAGGTTAAAAATAAAGAAATATGTTCTGTCACTTAGACTGGCAAAGATCCAAAGTTTATGTTAGCTATAGAGTAGGAAAACAGGCAAACTCTAAATATAGGAGAGAGTGAAAATTATTTCAAGCTGTATGAAAAGCACATTGGAAATACTTATCAAAATTTAAATGCACATACCATTTTATCCAGCAACTCCATAGCTAGTTTTATATTTTTGGTTAAGTTTATTTTTAGATACTTTAACTTTTTCCTTGCTACTTGAAAAAGTGATCTTTTTCTATTGCATAATCTAACTCTTGATTTTTATATGAGGGGTAACTTAAATCATTGGATACTTATCCATATGAAATTATCCAATTATTTGTAATGGCAAAGTACAAACTTTGCTTTCATAGTAGCAGATATTAATTATACATATTAGTAATCAACCATTAAAAAGAGTGAAATATTTTTTTCACATACAGTACTAACATAGGCAATCCTTAAAATATATTTTTTGTTAAAAATGAAGATACAAAAGAGTAGTTACAACTAGTAACCACAGAATATCTCCAGAAAAGTATCCCTCCCCTAAAATGCTAAGAGATGATCTTCTGGGGTTACCACAAAAATTCTGCAGGTGTTCTGCCATATTTTAACCAATGTGTAAAGTTTACTTTTGTTACAATTGAATATGTGTCCTGTTACAGAAACAAAAGTCAGCGTAGGGGGGTGATACAGTATAGTGATAAGGATGTAGGTTTAAGATTATCTAGATTCAAATACTGCTTCACCACGAACAGCTATGTGTCTTAGACTATTTGTTGTACAATAATATTGTCATATCTAACGTGAGAGGAAAAAAGATCAAAACTTGTTGAATTCTAGTGAGAACACCTACAAAATTCTTCGGTGACTGGCAGACAAGTAGGCATTCAATATATGTTGTTAGCTTTTATCATACTAGAAAACTGAGCTGAGCAGATTAGACAAGAGTGGTAGACCATCAGTACAATTTGTTGTGAATAAAGGTGATTTGGGGTTTGGTGGAATAGATAAAACTTTAATGTATCTGCGTTAGACAACACAGTGCTAATCAAAATGACACCAAGGTAAAGAGCAACCAAGTAAACTATGCGATGAGGTGGCTGTTCCTACACACTGAACTATAATTACCCTTAGTCGCATAAATATAAATGTATGTCTATATTTATGAATGTATGTAGTAAATTTATAAATGTATGTAGTATGGTTTGAAGATCCATCTTTTTTGGTCTCCAGTTTTGCCAACAAATTCTAGTTTCAAATTGTGTCTTGTGCTACACAGTGGTGAAGGATTCTGTCATAGAACTGACACTTTTAATCCTATTCAATGATATTTGCCTTCAGTTTCATGCTCTTTTTCTTCATCGATCTGTTTGTTTGCTGTATGTTTTCCCATATTTTCCTTTTACATTTCTGTTTTATGCATTATTTTTATGGGACAGAGTATAGGATTTGGACCTTGCCTTAACCATGGGGACTATTTTATATAGTTGTTTAACTTGTAGTTATTGCTTTTGCTCATTTATTTAATTCTTTTTGGTAATTTAATGTTTTCTAGAAAATATTTCCTTGCCATATTCTGGTTTCCAAAATCTCCTGCAGTGTGTGCTTATTTTTACTTAAGCTATTAATCTTGTTTTTAATTTTTTCTGTTCTCATTTCATTTTTTAAAACATTTCAGTTTGGAAAAGGCAAGCTACAGAATGGGAGAAGATATTTTCAAATGACATATCTGATAAAGGGTTAGTACTCAAAATATATAAAGAACTTATCAAGCTCAACACCCCACCCCCAAAATGAATACATCCAATTAAAGAATGGGCAGAAGACGTGAATAGACAATTCTCCAAAGAAACCATCCACGTGGCCAAGAGACACATGAAAAGATACTCAACATCACTGATCATCAGGGAAATGCAAATCAAAACTACAATGAAATACGACCTCACACTTGTCAGAATAGCTAAAATCAACAACATAAGGAACAACTGGTATTGGCGAGCCCTCTTGCACTCTTGCTGGGAATGCAAACTGGTGCAGCCGCTCCACTGTAAAAACAGCCTGGGGGCATCTGGGCGGCTCAGTCAGTTGAGAGTCTGACTTTGGCTCAAGTCATGATCTCACGTCTCATGAGTTAAAGCCCCATGTAGAGCTCTGTGCTGACAGCTCAGAGCCTGGAGCCTGCTTCTGATTCTGTGTGTGTGTGTCTCTCTCTTTGCCCCTCCCCTACTCACGCTCTGTTTCTCTCTCTCTTTAAAAAAGAAAGAAAAAAAAAACAGTATGGAGATTCCTCAAAAAGTTAAAAATAGAACTACCCTATGATCCAGCAATCACACTACTAGGTATTTACCCAAAGAATACTAAAAATACTAATTCAAAGGGATCCATGTTCCTGCATGTTTATAACAGCATTATTTACAATAGCCAAATTATAGAAATAGCCCAGGAGTCCGTCAATTGATGAATGGATAAAGAAGATGTGGTATATGTATACAGTGGAATATTATTCAGCCATAAAAAATAATGAAATCTTGATATTTGCAACGAATGGATGGAGCTAGAGAGCATTGTGCTAAGTGAAGTAAGTCAGTCAGAGAAACACCATATGATTTCACTTATATGCAGGATTTAAGAAACAAAACAGATAAGCAAGGGGAGAAAAAGACAGAGAGGCAAACCAAGAAACAGGCTCTTAACTCAGAGAACAAGCTGATGGTTACCAGAAGGGAGGTAGGTGGGAGGGTGAGCTAAATAGATAAAGGGGATTAAGCACCAGGTGATGTAAGGAAGTGTTGAATCACTCATTATAGTACACACCCAAAATATTGTATGTTAATTGCAATTTAAATAAAAACTTTAAAAAGTATAAAAAACAAATACAAAATTAACTGAATAACCGTGAAAAGTCCAGTTTAGTTTGTACTTCTCTAATTATCACCATCAGTAACAAAATAGTGTATTTTAGTCTCTTGCTTCTCCCAACCCATACTTGATCCCACTATTTACATATTTAATTTACCTATTTGACCCATCTGCTTCTTTGTTAAAATACATGAGATTTATTATTATTAATTTTGTATTTTTTCAATTTAATTTAGGCATTTGCATTCTTTGATTAAAGATATGTTTTAGAGTTAACTATATTTAAATGACTATAAAATGAGAGACCACTATCATCTTATGATTTTTCTTTTTTTCATTTATTTATTTTGATTATTCTCTTGGTTGGCTAGAGCATGTTTTCAGGGAATTTATCTCTTTCTTTTTTCCCAGACAGAGCACAGTGGTGATAATTTCTCCATATCTAAGAAATATCTTTCTGTTGTCTTTATACATGAGGATAACTTGCATTTAATCTTAATTTGTTACTACCTTTTTTAATGCAAATTTTTCAGACATTTTTCTTTGTGTTCTGGCCACCAACATACGGACTATAGAGTACACAGAATTTCTCTAAGTGGTTTGGCGCTGAAATAGTATCTTTGTGGAATACACTTTAGAAACATTGATCTAATTAATTCACCCCAGTCTAATCACAACTACATTTGAGTCATCTGTAGTTTATGTGCGAACCAAGCTGGTTTAAGGACCATTATGGTTGATTCAGTCAAATAGTCATAATTATAAGTTTTAGACTGACTTGAATTGTTCTGTGTCTAATTCTTTAAGATAACTGAATAAACAGCAGAAGCATTTTCTAGTATTAATTCTTTTTTTTTTTTCTTTTTGAGGAGTTAGAGATTGGCTACAACTATAATGTGATGGAGAAATCAGAGCATCCAAATTAGAAGTAACTCGTGGATTAATATATGTATATGCTCACATGTATGTACGTGTGTGTGTGTGTGTGTGCAGCAACTTGTAAGGCTCTCTTAATGAGTTTTTAAAAATATCTGCCTTCATGTCTAGAAACATTAACAGCCACTACCAAGAATGTAATGTCTGTGAAATATCTGTTTCAGACAGGTCCCTGTGTGTGACTGTGACTAGAAATGTTTATAGGATATTAAAAACAAGAAGGAAATGGAAGAATTGATATTATATTAATGAAGTTTATTTATAGGAATTCTCTTGTTTTCAACTCTGAATTCTCTTTTTTCTCTGTGTTGATAATGCATATTGGTTTACAAGTTAAAAATCTCAGAGCCCTTTCTTTGCTCTCCCCTCCCCCCACCATGTTCTTGCTAAGACACAGCACAGAGTCAGTCCTTATCAAGCACTCACCCAGTCTGGTAGTAAATGGCATAGAATTTGTTGGTTTAATTATTGGTTATTTGTTTTCCTTTTGGAAGTTATAAACAGATGGTGGCTTCATATTATGTATGGCATATGTTTATTATGCAAAAGATATTTCTAAGTTTAAAAAAATGAAACATCACTCTAAGACAAAATACCTTTTATTCATTCTTCTTTGCAATTCTCTTCATTTTTTCCCTATTTATCTCCCCGCTCCCATAGTTTTTCTCCTTCCCTTACTTTCATCCCTTCTATTCTCCCAACCAGTCTCCCCTCCCTCTGGCATTTTTTTGCAATTGTTTTCTAAGTATGAAATAAGGTCTCTCTCCTGCTGCAGCTGCTACTCCATCCCCTGCTGCACTAAATTGACACTTGGGCAAGCAATGGCTCTCGTCAGTCACTCTGAAGCTGCTACTTCCAGAAGTGTCGATTTAGTGCAGCAGGGGATGAGGTGCCAGCTGCAGAAGTAGGGCACAGAAAAACTCCACAAAAAGCTCTGCCTTCCCTTACTGTTGTGATATTTAATATGAAGAAGAGGAGGAAAAGACCATCAGGATCAGGGATTGAAAAGTGGAATAATAAGAAGGCAGCAGAACAAACACCGAAATTAAAAACCAAGAAGACTTGTAACTGTAGCTGATTTATGGAAGAAGGCAATGTAAAGTCTAAACTGAGGTTACCTTCCTTTCACTGGGTTTTAAGACTAGCTGGAAATACTGAAAAATCTGAACGTCTGATCCTTTGTAGATGGCCTGTATTCATTGGTCATAATGATTTCCTTAGACATCCCAAAAGCACACAAATATCCTATTGACTTACTTGGTTGAGAAATGAACAGGTTGCAAAGGGAAACATGTGGAAGCTCTTAACTTTCTTGGCAAGTCTTGCTTTTCATTTCCTACTGACATAAATACCTACTCTGCTTAATTAAAAGTCCTCTGTGAGCTGTAACACTCCTGGCATCTCAGTTAACTATAAGCTCCATAGGTAACCCTTCTACCACTTATAGTAAAAGTGTAGTTATATGTAAGTATACATACTCTAAGGAAAGAGACAGAGGCTCATCTTTCAGGAATATCCCCACCTCTATTAGTTTAGATAATTTTCTCTATTTGTGTGAATACAGTATCTGATCACGACCAAAGACAGAATATAGAGGATGAATTCCAAAATGCTACGTGCAAGGTATTTTTATTGCATACATTGGGATTTTTTTAAGTAACAATTTTGAAGAGAGGCTTGTTTCAAAAGTGACACCATAGAAGCAAAAAATGCGTGTGTTACTTGTGCCGGATTTTGACCATTGTATTCATTATGCACTCTTCGGGGTCAATTGCTATGGTAATTTGCTTTTCATATGAAATGCAAAATGGAAATGTCTTTTGTGTCAGGGAGTTCTGATACAGCTCCTTTGGAAGGACCTAGTATCTAGGTCAGTTGGGTTTCTTAAACCTGAAATAAATGAGATCTTTGATAGTGTAGGATCATAACTGCAGGACATAGATTAAAAAAGAGAGGGGCTTTTGCTGAGAATTGGAAAAAATTTTCTATAATGACTTATTTTTATCTTATATTAGGCCAGGATGATTTTTATTGAGGTGCTCCTTTTCCTCTATCACCCATTTATTTGTAAAATACATTAAATGTATTTAAGGAGAAACAAATTAAGTGCCTATTTAAATAGACCCAATTGCTCTTTACTACGTACTAATAGAGAACATAAAAGAAAGTAGTGACAGATTTATCCACCGTTTGGGAATGTATTAAGTGCATGATCAGCGAATGGATAGGGTTAATTAGGAAATACTTCTTGGAACAGGTGGACTCTGGAGAATGCTTTAGACTTAGAAGAGCAGGGGCGCCTGAGTGGCTCAGGCAGCCCTGCTCTTTTAAGTAATTATTTGATTTCTTGATTTCAGCATAAGTCATGACCTCCCAGTTGGTGAGATGGAGCCCCACTTTGGGTTCTGTACTGAAAGGGTGGAGCCTGCTTGGGATTCTCTCTTTTCCTCTCTCTGATCCTCCCCTGCTTTCTCTCTCTTTATCTCTCAAAATAAATAAACACTAAAAAATAGACTTGAAAGAGCAAAACATTGGCCTCTGGAAGAAAAAATGAAAGTTGTGGATATGCTCAAAATCAAATGTGAGGGGACTGGCAAACCGTCTCACTCCCCAGAAAAGGAGAGATAGGAAAGATAAAATAAGTTTTCTTAGGAAAGAAAGTGAACAGCCTCCCTCAGATGCTTGAAGGTGTCTGTGATCCCTAAATGTAACAATAATATTTAACATGTGTTAAATGCTTCTTATATACTAGGCAAAGTTCTAAGTGATATGTAGTATTAACTCACTGAATCCGTGGGTGGCTCAGTCGGTTGAGCGTCCGACTTTGGCTCAGGTCATGATCTCACAGTTCGTGGGTTCAAGCCCTGCATCGGGATCTGTGCTGACAGCCAGCTCAGAGCCTGGAGGCTGTTTCAGATTCTGTGTCTCCCTCTCGCTCTGACCCTCCCTTGCTCACGCGCTCTCTCTCTCTCTCAGAAAAAATAAAAAAAGAATGTTATATTTGAGGCACTATTATTATTTCCATTTCCATCTATAGACAAGACTACTGATGCAAAAATAGGTTACTTATGTCTGAAGTCAGAAGCTAGTAACAGGTTGAGTAGGAATTTGAACCCAAACACTATGGGTTCAGAGCCACACTGGATTATACCATATCGTTTTGGTTTTACATGACTTAGTTGCATTTATATTTCTTCTTAGGTATGTACCACATTTATTTTAGGAGCCACTTCTCTAAACAGACTCTCTAGACAGTCTTACNAGTTGCATTTATATTTCTTCTTAGGTATGTACCACATTTATTTTAGGACAGACTCTCTAGACAGTCTTATTCAGAATTGGAATTTCAGTTATCATCACTTGCAGTCATTCTTACATTCATAACCTCAATCTCATGTTTGTTTATTAACTTCAGAACATTAGTTGCAAAGTCTTACTGGAAAGTTCTACCTGGTCTTCCCACATGTACGCCAAACTTAATCTGCTTAACATTAACCTGACTGTTCTCTTATCTTCTTCATAAAAACAAAACAAAACAAAACTCTTTCTGTATTCTAGATGCTGAACTAATGGCAGCCACACATGGACCAATAATCTAGTTTAAAAGTTCTTTTCTCTCTTAGCACTCCTATCCAAACAGTCATTGAATACTGTTGATTGTACTTATTTCATAACTCCTCTATTCTCTTTTCCACTGTCAATACTGGTTTTTAGATCTTTCTTTCCTCCTTCCCTTTGTCTTCCTTTCCTTCTTCCTTCCTTCCTCCTTCCCTCCCGTCCTCCATCCCTCCTTTCCCTCCCTCCTTTCTCTTCATCTTTCCTTTCTTCCTCCCTCCTTTACTTAATGTACTCTCATTGTTCTTATTACTCTTATTACTCTAACCTTCTGTCTTGCCTCAACCAACACTATCCCCAGAGTGATCCATCCCTACCTCCTTCTTTTCCTTCCTTTTTCTTTCCCTTCTCCCTTCTCCTTCCTCTTTTCCTTTCTCCCTCCTTGCCTGCCTTCCTCCTCTCTTTCATTCCTTCACTTCTTGAAATTTGAAAATCACAAAATAATCCAAAGAAGAAAATAGCAATAAACTATACTTTCACCCCAGAAGGAATTATTGTTAATATTTAGGCATATCTGTGTTTATTCCTTCTTTTCATTTTTTGTACAGACATAGCCTCCACTCAACTACTTCTCCACTCAACTATTTCCTGCTATTCTGGCTATCTTCAGCCTTTCTCCAAACTTTGCCAGCTTTTATAATTTGCTTTTTAAAAATCCTCTTATTAACACATTAATTTTTTAATAGAATATTTTAGAACTTCCAAAAGCATGAAGATTTGGCTAGCAGCTTAAAACAACACACATTTATTAGTTCACAGTTTCTATGGGTCATGAGTTGAGGCATGGCTTAGCGGGGTCCTCTGCAAATCACAAAGTGAGGCTTGACTAGGAAAGAATGCACTTCCAAATTGTTGTTGGCATCATTCAGTTCCCTTCAGGCTGCAAGACTGAGGGCCTTAGTCTCTTGCTCGCTGTTAGCTGAAGATCCCTTCAGTTATTTGTCATATGGCTCTCTCCATAGGGTAGCTTGTTTCTTCAAAGTCAACGAGGGAGAGAGACAAGGTATAAGGCCCTGGTTACAATCTTTTCTTTTTTTAATTTTTTTAATGTTTTATTTATTTCTGAGAGAGAGAGACAGCGTGAGCAGGGAAGGGCCAGAGAGAGAGGGAGACACAGAATCTGAAGCAGGCTCCAGGCTCTGAGCTACCTGTCAGCACAGAGCCCGACGTGGGGCTTGAACCCACAAACCATGAGATCATGACCTGAGCCGAAGTCGGACACTTAACCAACTGAGCCACTTAGGTGCCCCGGCCCTGGTTACAATCTTATGTAACATAATCATGTACATCCTGTCATTTCTGCCCTATTTTATTGGCCAGAAGCAAATCATAAGTCTTACCCCAACTCAAGAGAAGGAGACCACCAAAGGTATGAACACCAGAAGACAGGAATCATGTGGGACCACATTAGAGTCCACTACACCATTTATATATTTATGCAAATATCAACCCCTATAAGCAAAACCTCCTCAGAATTTCTCTTCAGGTTCACTTCACCTTCTTGCTTAAGAGAAATCTGATTTTCCTCTGAGACACAGTTTCCCTTTCCCCCCCCCAAGTAGTGGCAACTCTGTTTTCAACCATAAGCTTCTTAGACTGTGCCTGGAGGTGAGGTAAGTGTCCTCCCTACTCCACATATCATTCTCCTCTCTCCCTACTAACCTGCATCTTTTATATCTTGGTATCCAGTACCCCTCATTGTTGCTCTCATTCCTCTTCATTTTTTTCACCATTTGCTCCTGTCAGTCACTCCAACACCACTTCTGTCTTAATCCTAGGTGCTCATAATGCACATGTAGATGATCTTCCTAATACCCTGACCTCTCAGCTCCCTGACTTCTCCTCCAATGGTGTGGTCCTACCTGAACTCAACCACTAGCTTCCACAGGCATAATCATGGGAGACACATCAAACTTTTCAACTCATCATGATTACAATATCAAACATCTCACACTCTAAACACCACCTCTTTTTTCCCTATTTCCTTTTAGTACTCTGACTCCAGCAAATACTGAACCTACATATCTGCTCTCTCCTATTCTTATCCAGCTTAAACCCCCTGCCAATCATTATAATCACTGCCTTGCACATACCCTCAACTCCCATACTCTCCTCCTCCTTCGTCACACTTGCTGGGCAGAACCACAATCCTGATTCAGTCCAGCTCTACCAACTGCACATCAGCACCCATGTACCTGAATGTGGGTGGGGGAAAACGCACTCATGCTGCTTAGTTTCACTTTAATTTCATAACTGTGAACCTCCACTGGGCCCTTAGTGGGCTCGTGGGCCCCCAGGAAACTCACTTCCTTTCTCCTTATGGTTTCAAGTCACGCATTTTCATCTTTAATCCATTTTTGAGTTTATTTTGTGTACAGTGTAAGGAAGTGGTCCAGTTTTGTTCTTTTGTATGTATTGTCTAGTTTTCCTAGTACCATCTGTTGAAGAGACTGTTTTTTTTCCCATTGCATATTCTTGCCTCCTTTGTTGAAGATTAATTGATAATATATTCATGGGTTTATTTATGAGTTCCCTACTCTGTTCTATTGATCTATGTGTCTATTTTTGTGCCAGTACCATACTGTCTTGATTACTACAGCTTTGTAGTAGATCTTAGAATCTGGGATAGTGAGACCTATAGTTTTGTTTGTTCTTTTTAAGACTGCTTTGCTATTTGGGGTCTTCTGTGGTTCCATACAAATTTTAAGATTTCTAAATTTAGGATTTCTTTCTAGTTCTGTGAAACATACTGTTGGTATTTTGATAGGGACTGTGTTGAATGTGTAGACTGCTTTGGGAATATGGGCATTTTAACAACATTTGTTCTAATAATCCATGAGCATGGAATATCTTACCATGTGTTTTGTCTTCAATTTCTTTCATCAGTGTTTTATAGTTTTCAGAGTACAGGTCTTTTACCTCCTTGGTTAAGTTTATTCCTAGGTATTTTATTATTGTGCACTTGTAAATGAGACAATTTTCTTAATTTTTCTTTTTGCCACTTCATTATTAGTGTATAGAAATGGAATGGGTTTCTGTATGTTTTGTACCCTTTTATCATTTAGTAAATTCATTTATCAGTTCTAATACCTTTTGGTGTAATCTATATAGTATTGTGTCATCTGAAAATAGTGAAAGTTTTACTTTTTCCTCACCAGTTTGGATGCCTTTCCTTTTTTTTTTTTTTTTATCCAACTGCTATGCCTAGGACTTTCAGTACTATGTTGAACAAAAGGGTGAGATTGAACACCCTTGTTTTGTTCCTGATCTTAGGGGAAAAGCTCTCAGTTTTTCCCCTTTGAGTATGATGTTAGCTGTGGGTTTTTCATATATAGCTTTTATTATGTTGATGTATGTTCTCTCCAAACCTACTTTGTTGAGGTTTTTTTTTTTTTTTTTAAATCATGAATGGATGTTGTACTTTGTCAAACGCTTTTTCTGCATGTATTGAAAGGATCCTATGGCTCTTATCCTTTCTCTTGTTGATGTGGTATCATGTATATTGATTTGCAAATATTGAACGACCTATGCATTCCAGGAATCCCTGGAAACCATGATCCCACTTGATCATGGTAAATTATGTTTTCAATGTAGTGTTGAACTTCAGTTTGTTAATATTTTGTTGAGAATTTTGCACCTATGTTTATCAGAGATAGTGTCCTCTGGTTCTCTTTTTATTGTGGTATTTTTATGTTTTGGGTCTCAGGGTAGTGCTGGCCTCATAGAATGAATTTGGAAGGTTTCCTTCCTCTTCTATTTTTTGGAATAGTTTGAGAAGTATAGGTACTGACTCTTCTTTAAATGTTTGGCAGAATCCCTCTGTTGAAACCCTCTTGTCCTGGACTTTTGTTTTTTGGGAGTTTTTTGATTACTGATTCAATTTCATTACTGGTAATCAGTCTGTTCAAATGTTCAATTTCTTCCTGATTCAGTTTTGAAAAGTTACATGTTTCTAGGAATTTATCCATTCCTTCAAGGTTGTCTAATTCATTGGTATATAATTTTTCATAATATTCTTTAATAATCCTTTTTATTTCTGTGGTGTTGGTTGCCATTTCTCCTCTTTCTGATTTTGTCAATTTGAGTCTTCTCTCTTTATTTTTGATGAGATTGGCTAAAAGTTTATTCATTTTGTTGATCTTCTCAAAGAACTAGTTTCGTTGATCTGTTCTATTGTTTTTTTTTAACTTGTATTTTATTTCCTTTCTAATTTTTATTATTTCCTCCCCGCCATGGGTTTGGGGCTTTGTTTGCCCATCCTCTTCTAGTTCTTTTAGGCCTATATTGCTATAAACTTCCCTCTTACAACACTTTTTGCTGCACCCCAAAGATTTTGGACTATATTCTCATTCTTATTTGTCTCCATGTATTTTTTAATTTTCTCTTTGAATTTTGGCTGGCCTTTTCATTGTTTAGTAAGATGTTATTAATCTCCATGTATTTGGTGTTCTTTCCAGATTTTTTCTTGTGTTTGATATCTAGTTTCAGAAAAGATACATGATATGACTTTAATCTTTTTGAATTTGTTGAGGCTTGTTTTGTGGCCTAACATGTGGCCTATTCTGGGGAATGCCCCAGCTGCATTCAAAAAGAATGTATATTCTGCTGTTTCAGGATGAATCTTCTGAATAGATCTGTTAGAGCCATCTGTCTAAAATGTTATTCAAAGCCATTGTTTTCTTGTTGATTTTCTGTTTGGATGGTCTATCCATTGCTATAAGGAGGTGTTAAAGTTCCCTACTATTGTTGTATTGCTATTGATTACTTCCTTTATGTTTGTTATTAGCTGCCTTATGTATTTGGGTGCACCCATATTGGTTGCATCAATATTTACAATAGTTATATTTTCTTGTTGGAATGTCCCCTTAATGATTATATAGTGTCCTTCTTTGCCTATTGTTACAGTATTTGTTTTATGGTCTGTTTTGCCCTATACAAGTATTGCTACCATGGGTTTTTTTTTTTTTTTTCACTGCCAGTTGTATGATAAATACTTTTCTATCCCTATACTTTCAATCTGAAATGAGTGTCTTGTAGATACCATACAGATGGGTCCTGTTTTTTCACCCATTCCATTACCCTATGTCTTTTGATCACAGCAGTTAGTGCATTTACATTCAAAGTAATTATGGATAGGCATGTACTTACTGTTATTTTGTTACTTGTTTTATGGTTTTTTCTTTTCTTTTTTTTTTTTTTTTTTTTTTTTCTTTTTAGTTCTTCTCTGTTCCTTTTTGCTCGTACTGTCTTCTTTCATGGCCCGTTGGCTTTCTTTAGTGATATACTTAGATTCCTTTCTCTTTATTTTTTACATTCTATTACTAGGTTTTGATTTGTGGTTACCATTAGATTTATATATATGTAACATCTTCTGCATATAGCAGTCTATATTAAGTTGATGGTCACTTAAGTTTGAACTAATTTAGTCTAAAGGCACTAAATTTTTATTCTTCTTCCTACCACCTTTTAGATATATGGTGTCCTACTTTCTATCCCTTAATTTTCTGAATCTCTTGATTGTTTTTTATAGATATACTTAAATTTACTGCTTTTATGCTTCCTACTTTTTTCTTTTTTTTTTACTCCTGTTTATGTTCATTCCTTTCCACTCAAAGAGTCTCCTTTAAGATTTCTTATAGAACTAGTTTACTGGTCATAAATTCCTTTATCATTACTTTTTGCCACTTGAATTCCTATGTGCCTTGGTACCTCCTTGGTTTAATTTTGTTGGGGGCTCTCATGCCTCCTGTATCTAGATTCCACTTTCCTTCCCCGGATTTAGGAAGTCTTCAGTTACTGTTTCTTCAAATAAATTTTATACCCCCTTCTCTCTCTCTCCTACCTTTAAGGTCCTATAATGTGTATGTTATTATGACTGATGGTGTCACTGAGTTTCTTAAGTCTATTTTCATTTTTATTTATTTATTTTTTTCTCCTTCAGTTTGATTGCTTCCATACTTTGTCCTCTAGGTCACTGATTCATTCTTCTTGCTTCCTCTAGTCTACTATTTATTCCTTCTAGCGTATTTAAAAAAAATTCTTTTTAATGTTTATTTATTTTTGAGAGAGAGTGAGAGAGCACAAGTGGAGGAAGGGCAGAGAGAGAGAGAGGGAGACACAGAATCTGAAGTAGGCTCCGATCTCTGAGCTGTCAGAACAGAGCCTGACACAGTGCTTGAACCCATGAAATGTGAGCCAAAGTAGTATGCTTAACTGACTGAGCCACCCAGGTGCCCCCATTTTTAAACTTTTTTAAAAAAATTTTGATGTCATTATTAAGTTCTTCATCTCTGATTCTTTTCTATATTTTCTATCTCTTTTGTTGAGAGTCTCACTGAGGTCCTTCATTCTTTTATTTAATCCAGTGAGTATCTTTATAACCACTCCTTTAAATTCTCTATCAGACATATTAGTTATCTCCACTTCATTGAGCTCTATTTGCTTTGATTTTATTTTATCTTTATGAGTACTAATTGATATTATATTCATAATGGAAATTGTAAGTCACTTGGTGAAGAAAATAACTACTTAGACTTACCATTAAGTAGTGAGACGTAAAGGAGAGAGAAATTTAAAAAATTACATAATGTATGGAGTTGGGGTGATCTCAGTGACAATTATAGGGAAGATAAAAGAAACGTCCATTAATTTAGAAAGAAAATAAGAATGAGGAGATTGTTAATTCAAGTCTTACCTCTCCATAAGGTGGCTGATTGGTAGAAGATTTGAGAAATATTAATAATTAGTACCAAAACATAAAGAAAGTTAAAGATATTAAAGGTGAGGAGTCGACATGTATGTACTAGGTACAAATACAAAATAATGCAACAGGTTTTAAACAAATGTAAGAATTTACATAGGCATGCATAATTTTTTGTCCACATTGTTGAGTTGTAATTTATCTTTTTCCAAATGTTTGATTCTTCCACTCAGAACTGAGTTCTTCCATTCCTGAACTAATATCAAACTTTTCTCTCCAGTACTAAACTAATGCTCAAATATTTACTGAATAAAGATAGAAAGAGAGAGAAAACAGGGGAGAGGGGGAAGGAGAAAGAAGGAAATTGGGATTATGCTCTTTAAAGCAGTTATACTGCAGGATTATGTAGTCTTTTGAATGAAGCTGTTCAGAACATTTTGGGAACTTTCTTTTGAGGACTGCTTTAAAAACTTAAGGATTTTTGAAAAGTTCTTAGTGGCAGAACAACTTTATCTTTCCACATTGAATTTGCATTTGGTAGTACTGAGAATTTAGCTGCAGCCATGTCTATAGAAAAAGTACGATCATCCTTTTCAATAATAGCATGTGGGATTAGGATATTCGGTGTGACTAAAAGATAAGAACACTGATTTTCTTCTGTGGTTTATAAACTGTTTCCCAGAAGGCAATACTGAACGAGGAGCCACAGATATATTTAATTTTTTTTGAGCAAATGACAAACAATTGGATTAAGTGCATAGATCCCCAGGGTCATTGTTTCAGAGATAAATATTCATTTATAGATATGAATTTGAGTATGTTAGTAAGTCATCCTTATTTGTTTTCAGCATTTTATTATGAAAAATTTCAAGCATAGAACCTGTGAAAAATTTTTGCATTGAGTATCTATATACCCACCACCTAGATTTTACCATTATTTAATTTGGCTGCTCATCACATATCTATTCATATAAATATCCATATAACTATTCATAAATCCACTTTATTTTGTGACACACTTCACAGTAAATTTCAGGTATCAGTATATGTCCTCCTAAATACTTCAACATACATGTGATTCACTAGAAGTCAGTGTTAGCAATGTTTTTCTTTTGGTATAAAATTTACAAACAATGAAACACACAAAGAGTGTATATCAAAAAGCGTAAAGCCACTGCATTTTGACAAATGTATACACTTGTGTGAACCAAATCCCTCTCAAGAACACTGCCATAGCCCTGTTTGTTCCCAGTCCATCTGCACACTCAACCCTAGTCCTTGCATTAGAGGGACTTCTGAACTTTTCCCACCATAGATTAATGTAACTTGCTTTAGAATTTCAGATAAATTAAATATGGTTTGTATTTTTTGTGTAAGTTTTCTTTCCCTTACCATAAAATTTTTGAGATCGTGTTATGAGTTGTGTGTATAGTAACTTTTCTTTTACATTGCTAAGGTTCATTCCATTCTGTATGTATGTCATAGTCTCTTTACCCATTCTTCTGTTGATAGACACTTGTATCTTTTCCTATTTGCCTGTCATGAACATAGCTGCTACACAAAATTTTGTATCTCTTGACTAAATACCTAGGGGTGGAATTGTCGGGTCATTTATGAATGTACGTTGAGTTTTATTACAGCCAGACCTTTTTGTACCATTTTACACTGCCACTAAAATGTATGAATTCTAGTTCCTCTATTACATCACCATTATTTGTTGCTGTCAGTCTTTTCAATTTCTGTTATTTTGATTGTGTCTTATAGTGATTTTTCATTACAGTTGTAATTTGTTTTTCCCTGATTACTAATGTTGTGAGCATACTTTCATGTGCTTATTGTCCATTCATATACAGTCAATTCTTTTTAGCTATGGTAGTTATGTTCAATAAAGTCATTGCAAACACTGAATTACTCCCTGCTCCTAGGAAAAAGAAAGTGTTAGTTTCCTATAAACCTCTGGCCACCTCTGGCCACATCATTTTCATCATCCAATCAATACATTATATTACTGTTTTGTAAACATTGAGATCTGCCAACAGCACTATAACTCATGTGTGAATGAAGTATCTCTAATATATACGTTTTCTCCATAAACGCATGACCAACACCAAATGAATATATACACCATGTGTAATTGTAAATAATTTGCATTCTCTGGTTGGAGGTTATAGTGTTCCATTAACATCAATTAAATCAAGCTGGCTGATGTTTTTCAGATTATTTATACCTTTTTAAAATTTTTGTTTAATTGTTCACTTAATTGCCAAGAGAGGAATGTTAAAATCTTGATTTATGATATGGGTATTGTCCATTTTTCTCTTCATATCTTTCCATTTTTGATTTACATATCTGGATTTATGATTATATGTCTTCCTGATAAATTAACATTTTATCATTTTGAAATGATTATTATCCCTGATAATATCCTTCATGTTTAAGACTTTTTTGTCTGATACTAATATAGCCATTCTAGCTATTTTATTATTACTATTTGCATGGTTTATCTCTTTCATAACTTTTCCTTTTCACCTATCTGTGTCTTTATATATTAAGTACATCTCCTTTAGACAGTATTCACTTGGGATTTTGCATTTTCACTAGTTCTGACAGTTTCTGCATTTTAATTGGTATGTGTATTTCAATAACATTATTGTAATTTATATTTATATAATTCACATTACTATCCTATTTACATTATTGTATTATTATTTATGTATATTCGCATATTGTTCTTCTTTAGTAATCACAAAATTTGTTTTAGTAGGATGTATATATATAATATGTATACAATGCTTTCTAGTTATTTTTTCCTTTCTTCATTTTTTTTTCTTTCTAGGTTCTTTAAAATCCAACTCAAGTGTCACTCTCTCCAAGGTTTCCTTTCATATTCCATCACTTCAGGCTCTGCTCCTATTAAACGTTATAAGTACATCTATCTCTTAGTACATGCCTTCATTTATATATGACTATATTTATTCATTTACCACAGTGTGTTTCAATGATAAATTTATGCATCATTTTTTTCTACTAGTCTAAAATGTCCTTAAGGAAGAGAGCTATGTCCATATTGCCAGGGTGATGCCAGGCATAATGACTGCATGTTGGATTGCGCTTCACAGCTTAACTGGCATCTGTTGTCTTTCCCAAGAAACCCTCAGAACATGCAGGGTGCATGTTCTCATCCTTATTTACAGATGAGGAAAATGAGACTCTGGGCCATTTGAGGACTTGTTCAAGGTCATACAGCAACAAAGTGGCGGAGCCAAGGCTTTGTGTTTTGTGCTGAGAGCTGAATAAGTAGATTGTATTTAACTAGTGCAAAGGATTTTCTTCCTTTCTGAGCAAGTGTAATTACTACCAATCTTTACCACATGCGTGTTTTTTTAATTGATCTAAATATAGTATCTGCTTTAAGTAAAAACAAATGCATGATATGTGCTTTTCAAACATTTGATTAGTCTTCTTAAGTTTTGTTGGATGAAACACATGTTACGGGACAAAACAAATGCGTTATAGCAATGCTATAGACTGCACGTATAGCATCTACTTTTTTCTTGGGACTTAGTTTTTTCTGCTGTTAAATGTTCAAAGTCCAGTTTTTCATTGCTCCTGAGCCTAGAGAGAATCTAGCCCACCTAGGAACACGATGTCCATCTGTTCCTAGCATGCATTATTAAATTGAAGGCAACTAGAAGGTAGGTGAACACTTGCCAGATGCAAACGAAATTCTCCAGAGCCTTCGTAGAGTCTATACATTTCCTCGGGTTCATTGCCAGTTTCTGACTGTAGGGAATTTTAGTCTTGGGATATTTGTACGTTGACAAGTTGCATCAAAATTCACTACTGTTTCATTATTCTCAATTTGTAATCTTTGGATACAGTTTCCTAAGTCCCTGGAGTCTTTTAAACCACATGGTTTGGTTTTCTGTTGTTGGTTTTTGTTTTGTTTTGGTTTTGGTTTTTTTTTTTTTTGTATCAGTCTTTCTAGCTCTACTTGTTTTTCAAGAAACAAATAAGCCACATTACCTGTTAACAGGAGAAAGGGGTCCTGATGAGCACCCTTTGCATGTATTTTTGGACCCCACAGGAATTAGTTTGACTATTTACAGATTATAACAGTTGGTAGTTGAATGTTTTATTTTCATTCCCAGTTGGTGCAATATGTTCACAGCTGATGCAATGGCTGGCCCATTTGATTTCACATATGGTCCACTATTCGGGGCCCTCGAAGGCTTTCTTTTGTAGTTAGTCTT
Organism: Crocuta crocuta; assembly: GCF_008692635.1. Lineage (NCBI taxonomy): Eukaryota > Metazoa > Chordata > Mammalia > Carnivora > Hyaenidae > Crocuta > Crocuta crocuta. The sequence goes on along the minus strand of NW_027533089.1, from coordinate 7,067,884 downwards.
CTCTAACGCTATCGTGTATTTAGTTTTGCTTTTGTCTGCTGGTCAAATAAAGAAAAAGAAAGAAACCTTAGAACATTGGCAGTTGCAGAGGAAATCAGCAACTCGGTTGATGAAGATTCAAAGAACTGGGTCAAAATGTCCCAGGAAGAAGATTTTCCTTAACCATTGCAAACAAACAGAATGCTTCTCTACATTGCGTGAGACTGAGAGCACACACACACAGACACAGTCTTCTTCTTTGTTTTTCTTTCACTTTGAAGCTGTGCCTAAGCTGTTCTTAAGTGTTTTCAGCACGGTGAAGTGTCAAAGAGGCCATGCTGTCCTAGGCATCCATTTATGTTGGAAAACCTCTTGCCACAAGCCCTTTAGAAAATATTTCCTTTGGGCAGTTTTTACAAACTTAATTTCTTTGCTGCTAAAATTCACTAAGAAGGATAGTATTAGAAGTGAGCCGGAGTCACTTTGCCACGACTGATTCCACAAAGCATATTAGACACGAGGAGTAGAACTGCAAAATTAATAACACTGAAAACCCAAACGCAAGCACCCTCCAGCAGTCATTATAATGCGATACATAATCAGTGTTTATCCTGACTCTAAACTATAACTGATAAAGCCACAGCGTCATAAAAAGATTATTTTCAAGACTATTGCATTACCCTCTGAGTGCTAAAATACTCATTTATTCATAGTAGCAGATTGTAATAGCTCTAATTCCCTGAGAAGTGGGCATTGTATGATAATTGAGTGGGCTGGGATGTTAATTGTCCTCCACTTCACCTCTAGATGTTTAACTGCTTATCTCTTCAACCAGCAAACAATAATGCACTCTTACTTGCGCCTTCCTGTTCACATGATTTTGTGAGCTGAGTAATTCATTTGTTATAAAGAGGAAAAAGTATCTGTGCAGGAGCAATGTTTAAATTGTGTCACGTTACATATTAAAACCAATTGGAGGTAGTGGTGTGTACTTCGGGAGCTTTCCAACAGAGATGCTTTTGCAGGACCTGGGGAGTAATTGGAAATGCAGGGATATGACCAAAACACAGAATGACATTAACAGGCATCACTAAATCAATAATGCTTGGTTACTTTTTTACACTATTTTCTATTAGAAGCAACTTGTCTCAGACCCACATGACAAAAGGAGCCTTTTATGGTTCAGGGAGCTATGCTAGTGTTCCATGTTGCTTCTTGTCAAACGTTGCAAAGTGGAAGACTGTAAATTATCCAGACTTGTTACCATCGCTGCTGTTTTCACAGTACCTTCCTTCCGGAACATTGTAATCATACAAGGGAGTTAGATAGGAGATGATGGAGAAAGCCCAGTATCAGACACTTAGCTCTCACGTGTGGAACCTCGACTGTGCACCAACCATTGAGTTGCCCTTAATTTGCAGATTATTTCTTGTATTTTTACCATAATCACATTTTGTAGAGAAATATAAGAAAAACCATCAAAACTTGGAACTGTCGAAGAAAAAAAAAACGTATCCTCTACCCCATTAAATTCAGGGCCTGGAGACCTCAGAACTGAAGGGACAAAAGACAGATTAATGGGAAAGAAGGCATATCGTTTTCATTGATGTTAGTGTCTTTCTCTGCATGGCAGCTTCACAGAAAAGAAGTGAACTCAGAGTAGTTAGACTTGGGGCTTATATAGCATTTTAACAAAGGGTACTAAATTGTGGAGAAGTAACTAGACAAAAGGAGGAGGAGTTTGGGCTACAGGGAAGTAAACTGTGTGGCAGTGACTAGGAACTATATGGGGGAACTGATGGAATATAAGGGTTATTTTAGTAAGGTCCCTTTATGCAGACTCACTTCTGCATCAACTCCCCCTCTCCAGTTCTGAGATTAACTCTTTTTTTTTTTTTCCTGGTGCAAGAAAGGTGCCCCCTTCTCACGAGAAATTTNTTTTTTTTTGCTGTTTGTCAAGTGCTTTCAGCTCAAAATAATGCTTATGCCATTCATTTCTATATCACATTTCAATACCTGCCTTAACTACAAAAGGATCCTAGGCTAAGACTAAGACTAAGAAAACCAAAGTCCTCCCTCTTATAATCATTGGCTTTGAAACTTAGGCAAACCTCTCCACAACTGTTGAAATAATATCATTTTTAACTGATCTGCTAGCTGATTTTTTGAATCCCTCAAACTTTTGGGTTTATCGTTTTATGACATTGTTCCTTAGCATTCTTGTTGATAATGACATTACAGCACTCAAAGAGAGTAAGAAAGTCGATTAAAATACTGATCAAGTGCCTACCGCTGGGCCTTTGTTTTCTTTTGAGCGTAACGAGGATAAAAATGCCATCTCTCAGGGTTGTCACAACAGTCAGGTGGGATGATGCATGTAAGCATCCAAGGATGTGTCCAGTGTGCAGTTTGTATTTGTTGGAAAAGTCTGAATTCCTCTCTGTGTCCAAAGCTCTGGGAACAATGCATTTTTCCATTATTTTAAACCACTGAGCAGTTTGAGTCTCAGATGCAGAAGACTTGTCACCACCATGAGCTTTCGATGTCATGTTGGTGCTTGGAAACCTGTGGTGAATGGGCTGGCACCAGTCAGCAATGGGCAAGACAAAGGCATGGATCCTAGACAAATCTGCACTGGGAAGAAAGCAATGATTCTCAGGGCCTCGCCCGTCTATATAGAAATCCCAGGCAGTAGCTGTGTGAGCCCTCAGCAAACTCCCCAGCTAAGAAAGCAAACCAGGATGTGGATTTGGAAGCCTGCATCCAAATGAACATTGGGAGGATGGCGAATTTCTCTGAGGTGGAGACACAAATGAAGTGCTCAAGAGTTACTACGTTTAAAAATTTTTTAATGTTTGATTTATTTTATTTATTTATTTATTTATTTATTTTTGAGAGAGAGAGAGAAAGAGAGAGAGAGAGATCACATGTGCATGCAGGGGAGAGGCAGAAAGAGAAGGGGACAGAGGATGCGAAGTGGGCTCTGTGCTGACAGCAGAGAGCCCGATGTGGGGTTGGAGCTCACAAACCACGAGATCAAGACCTGAGCTGAAATCAGAAGCTCAACCAACTGAGCCATCCAGGTGCCCCAAGAGTTTCTCAGGTTAAACCTACCCTCCAAAGTCCTCGAAGTATCTTGACTCTGGATCCCTGATCACAGCTTCTTGACCAGCCTCCTAATCTCTGAATGTGCACCCTGGTTTTTGGATCAGAACCATCTGGAAAGAATTCAGTAATCTTCGGGCTGACTCTCTACCCCTAGGAGAGGCCTCATGACCTTACCCAAGCTCCTGATCTCATTGGCTGGTTAGATCTGAGTATTGGCCCTCTTGGTTCAGAGTAACTCCAGCTGTGTTCCCAGGTCAAAGAGCTTCTACTCCAGGAGACAGGGAGCCTGAATTGGTAGTGGGTGCAATACCAAGCATCCTCCCTGGTATAGCCTGAAGACCATCAGTTTCTGTGTTCTGACTCACAAGCCAAAGTCTGGTTCAACTATTTTATTTTGTTAATTTTGTGCCCATTTGCTTCAGTCCTTCCTGTCTGATTCTTAACTACAAAGTTAGTTTGCATGTAAAGATTCTTGGATTTGCAATCAACTCATTTCCTCACATTTGCTTTCCAGAAATGGCAGCAACAAAATGGTATAAGAAATTAGCATTGAAGCAATTTAAGACACTCTCTATCCCCATTTAAAAAGGAGAAGGAGAAAAAGAAGGAGGAAGAGGAGGAGGAGGAGGAAGAAGAAGAAAAGGAAAAGAAGAAGGAGAAGAAGAAGAAGAGGAGGAGGAGTTTAACATTCCCTTACTTTTAGTAATGTGATCATAAATTTCTTTGGCTTCCAGCTCACTGCTTATTTAAAAAATAGGTTGCCATGTCATGAATCCACAAATTTAGCCACTTTTCCATAGTTTCATCATCCATGATACCTGTTACTCTAGTACTTTCTGGAGCTGCCTTGCCTCACATACAAGTAGACGGATTTAGATGTCCTATATTGGTAACTCATTAACATTGAACTCATGGCCAAGAGCACTGTAACTCCTGCCTGGATGAAGCCTATCTAACATATGTATACTATCTGCAAGGCACATTACAACTATCTTCCACTTAGGAACCCCATGCAGCATTTTAGCACTATACTTGGAAGTCATTTTAAACACCACAATCACCAACAAAAAACACAAAATGTGAAAAACATGGCACTAAGTAGACCAGAAAAAAGACAAGTGTTTACATTATGAAAACTGAAACAAGGCAGAGTATTGCTTTGTTCCACTTTAGCTGGGACATGTGTGTCGACGACTCAAACTTCATGAGACTCTGTGCACATTCAAAACGGCTAGGACAGTGAAGCTATTATCAATTTGGGGGTTACACATAAATTTTAGCTGAGTAGGTGAATTTACAAAAATGGAAGCAGCCACAAATAAGAAGGAGTTCCTGTACTGTGTCATTTCTTAAATGTAAAGGTGTTAAAAAGAAGAGGAAGAATTAAAGACAAGTCTGAAGTTTCTAGAAAAAAAACAGATGCCATTATCAGAAAATGGGGTAGTAGATTTTAGATAAACAAAAGCAGCACAGTCTATTAGAGAGCGTTTCTCAAATTTTAATGAGTAAAATTACCAACACATCCTGCTGCAAACCCAAATTCTGCTTCAGTAGGTTTCAGTAGGTTTGAATTCTGAATTTCTCACCAACTGCCAAATGACACCAAGGTGGTTTAGATAATCTGTGGGGACACTGTGGGTGGCAAGGGTTGTCAGAGGCCAGCTCCCGCCGGGTCCAGGGGTCCCTGAAGGAGGGACGGTGTCGGTGAGGGAGTGATGAGAGAGGCCACGAGAATCTTTCTGGTCACCAGGCAGGCATCTCTGCTCTGACTGGGGCTCAACTTTATTTTATAATTAAGTGTTTGGGGGACGGCACAGAAGTGGCATTTGCCTTAGACAATGATTTCTGATGACAAACTTCTCTGATATGTAAGAATTTCCCGGAACACAGATTTGTAGAAGACTTCTGAGTAACCTTTATCAATAGTGATTGGGGTAGGGGATTTAGATGCTTATCCTATGGGGAAGGAAGGTATCTTTAGCATACAAGACAATGGTTTTAGCATAAAAAAGGGTGAAGTTACTTCTTTGTGGGCAGGGTTCAATAGCTTGTTTGTTTAAGGCTGAAGTAACAAGAAAAACAGGTCTTTCAGGAAACATAATGTTTGTTCCCATAATCACAAAAGAAAAAGTTCCTCAGTAGGTTCCTTCACAGGTGCAATCAGCATTTTCAAGGCCCGAAGAAGTCACTCCAAATGCTGATCACAAATGCCTTGGGGGAGGGTGGTGCTCCAAGCAGAAACAATTGGGTGGGGGTGAATATCTGTCCTTAACTCCAAATTAGGCTCTCTGTCTCAGGGCCAGACTCAATTGTAACTCTTGTGTTCTTAGCCCCTTTTATTATCTAAGTCTTGGATCTGCAAGGCCCATAGAAGAGCCTTTTGACAATCATCCACAGTGCTTTCATCTGAAGTCTCTTTAGAAAAGGCAGGAATATGCTCTTTCTTATGAGGAATCTGTGTGGGGAATATCAGAATATCGGTCTGATTTGGAATATTGTGAGGCCTGGTCAATACCAGCAGCCTCATTTCCAATATGAGCCAGTAGTAGCAGAAAGAGATACCAGTTTTCATTTCTCATGGCAGGAGCTACGCAAACACTGCCATTTCCTTGCTGTGACTGTCATCCAGCGAGGCTGGTGCGGCTCCCAGCAAAGACTCAATACCTATTGTTTTTAATGTTTATTTATTTTTTTTGAGAAAGAGAGACATCACAAGTGGGGCAGGGGGCAGAGAGGGAGGGAAAGAATCCCAAGCAGGCTCTCTGCTCTCAGCAAGGAGCCTGTCACAGGGTTTTTATTCCATGAACTGTGATATCAAGACCTGAGTCAAAATCAAGAACAGGATGCTTAACTGACAGAGCCACCCAGGTGCTCCTCAATAACTATATACCAGATTCCTGACCCTGAGTAATATGTGTCACTCTGTGTCCCTGTTACTTTATCTATGAAGTGAGTAAGATAATATCTACACGAGTTTATGGTGGATGAAATAAAACAATGCATATACAGCTCTTAAAACTGTATGCTGCACGTAAGCCCTCAATAAAGGTTACTGATGATAATGACGATGAAAAAGTATGCTTCCATTTCTCACATTCTAAAATCAAGCATACATACATAACAATAAAACATTCGTATTTAATCTTGCTTTCTCTTCCTTTAATATCTAAACTTAAGAGTAGTTAAATATCATTCTCTCAATTCCTTCAGCTGCTCTTCATTCCTTAGCTTCTGTCCCTAGTCTTCTCTAAGATATGCTCCCACTGGCATTACCAGAAATAATGTTTTGAGATCAATAAGGTGGAGTCTGGGGAGAGGGGGCAAGATGGCGGAGAAGTAAGGAGCTCCGTACTTGCACTCGCGCCCATACATCACACGGAAAAGATCTGAAGCCATTGGAAACCTTACGAAACCTGAGAGATTGGGAGAAAAAGGATGCAGAATCCACTGAGAGAGCCTTCTAACGTGAGTGCGAACCGGGGAAGATAAAATCGGGCGGGGATTGGAGACTCCAGGGTCGGAGGCGATCCCCCTCTACCCTCTACGGGGAGGGAGACAGGAAAAAAGAGAGTCCAAAACAGAAAAGCCTCCGCTCGGGGGGAAAAAACTCCGTGNTATTTCCAATCTTGCCTCATCCCCGCCCTGTCTTCTCTCTCTCTCTTTCTATGCTCTTCAACCAGCACTGCGGCTATTTAGCTGTAGCTGGGAAATCCGGTTATATGCTTTAAACTGTTCTTTGTCCATCGGCTTTCTTTTTTTTTTCCTTTCCTTTTCTCCTTTTTGACCCTTTTATGTATTTTATACTCCCTATTACTCGCCCTCCCTCCTCAGTCTTTTCTATTAACTTTTTCGTTTTCCCTCTTGCTTTGCATGTTGAATTAGCCTGTGTGTTTGTGTGCTCAATAAGGTGGAGTCTGCTCCATCTTATGCTATTATGTTATTAGGCATCTTTGTAACAACTGGCCCTGCTGATTTTCTCCCCCTTGAAACTATTTCTTTGGTGTGGTTGATTAGATAACTGCTCCTAATTCTTCCCTCCTTCTTTGAATTAGAAGTATGTATCTGAGCCCTCTACCATGTGACTTTGCAGAACCTCCCTCTAGGGTGGGTAACATATACATCCTTCTACATTGATATTGGGTTGGACCATGTGACTTGCTTTGGCTGGTGAAATATTGGCAGAGTGAGAATGTATAAGCTCTAAGGCACAGTCTTAAAAGGCAATGCGGTGGGGGGGGCGGGGGGATGGGCATGGAGGTGGGCACTTGTGGGGATGAGCACTGGGTGTTATATGGAAACCAATCTGACAATAAACTATTTGTAAAAATAAAAAATAAATAAAAAAAAAAAGGCAATGCGTGTCTTTACTCAGAGCCTTGCCTGGGCCCCAGAATGAAGTTTTATGGGTAGATCTGAAACTATCAAGAGGCTTGGGTCCAGCCTAGTGTAGCTCAGCACTGCTTAGACAAACTGAAGTACAGCCAGCCTGCAGGCCCACAAGCATAAAAATACATTGGTTTTGTTGTAAGCTTTTGCAATTGTTACACAGGAAAACAATGTCAACAACACAAGCTATGATAAATATACTCTGTTACTTCACTCTCACTTAGTTCTTAGATTTTCCTCAGTCTCTTTTTTGGGTGTGTTTCCCTCTAAAAAATCTAAAAATATCTGTGACCTTTAGGATTTGTTCTTAGGACAACATCTCTTTTCACTCCTTAAATTATCCTGAAGATGAAGTCACTCATCTTCAAAACTGCCGCTCATAGGGTGGTAAGTCAAAGTTTTTATCTCTAGCCCGACCTGTGCCTCTCCTCAGGGACTTCAGGCTCCTGCTTGGTGTTAGTTCAGTATCTCCCCCTGGATATCTGATGGACATCTCAAATTAAAGGTTTCCACAACCAAACACATATTCCCCCCACTCCCTTAACCATGTTTCCTTTCAGAAATGCATTCCAAGCTCTGTCCTGCCTTGAGGATTTTTGTCATCACTACTCCTTCTGCTGAGAGAACACTGCATCTGCAGCTCATTCTTGCCATTGGGTCTCAGCCCACATATCTCGTTAAAAGGGTCCCTCACTGACTGCCCTATATGAAGGAGCCCTCTCTACTTTTTAGCTACTTTAAAAATTACACCTTTGGGGCACCTGGGTGGCTCAGTTGGCTAATCATCCGACTTTTGATTTTGGCTCAGGTCATGATCTCACGGTTCGTGGGATCGGGCCCCACAATGGGCTCTGCGCTGACAGTGCAGAGCCTACTTGGGATTCTCTCTCTCCCTCTCTCTGCCTCAGTCTCTCTCTTTCTCTCAAAAATAAACATTAAAAATAATTAAAAACTACTTCTTTATTTGCTTCATAGCACTTAAAAGCATTCATATGTACTCCTTTATTTACTTATGTGATCATCTCTCCAAACAGAATATAAAGTCCACAGGTGCAGCAAATTTTTTGACCTACTGACCACATAGTCAGTGCCTAGCCTAGAGTTGGCAAGGAATTATTTCCCAATAAATATTCTAGAAAGAATAAGTAAATATGTTTTCTACTTCACATTTGCATGAATGGGTCTATCATTCATCTAATTACTCATTCCAGAAACTGTCAAATTTAGACTTTAATTCTAAAGAATTTCTTATCTCCACCTCCATCCTCTTTGACCTCATCTTCAGTATCACTGCCGTATTCAAGTCTTGATCATCTTTCTCCCAGTCTCAGACACAACCTTTGGACTAATCTTCCTGTATTTGTTTGTTCCTCCCTGTAGTAATCTGATTTCACTTGTGATAACACTGGGTAACAACTAACCCCTAACTCGTAATGATTTAAGTAACAGGATGCTCATTAATTTGTAGATCTGCTGCAGTTTGGCAGAGTTTAGTGGAGATTGGGTTGGTTTCAGGCTTTGGATCAGGCTCCCCAATCTGGAACTCAGATTTAAAGAAGAATGGCTAATTGGTACCTGTTCTTCTCATGACAGGAGAAGAAACCTGAAGAGGGCTCAAGAAAACTCACAGTGACTCAGAGAGCTCTGGCTGGGAACTGAGACACTAATTCTTGCCCATATTCTGGAAACTGGGCAAACCCAAGTCCAACCTCAATGGGGTAGGAAAATTACTCTATAGACTCTAGTAGGAGGTATTACAATTCACATAGCAAAGGATATGAGCATCTAATTTTATTATGAATGAAGAACTGAGAATGATAATATAATAGTCAATCACACTCAATATCTTTTCTTTAACTGAGTCCCAAAGAGATCTTGGTGGAAAGCAAAACTTCATGTCACTTTTTTTAATTATCTCTTATATTATAAGATAAAACTCAAACCATTCCTACCTACTGCTCAGGCCTTCTCTCCTTTTCACATTTTATGCTCCAGCAACAGCAAACTGCTTGTAGTTCCCGGCTGTTCACACCAAGCTGTTTCATGCCTCTTTGCCTTTGCTCATGACATTTCTGCATGGAAATGCTTTTCTCACTCTTCATTCCATTTCCTACTGGCTAATTCCTATTCATTCTTCAAGATTCAGTTCATGCATGACCTACTGGATGAGTCTTCCCTGACCCTTCTCTCAGTTCAGTGTATCCAAATGCCTTGTGCATTTTCCTATCATGGCGTTTAACAGGTTGAATGGAAATTATCCATTTGTGTATATTTGAGTGTGTCTTCTTTTGGACCACAATTTTTCTAGGCATAAAACAAACTTTCTAATAATTAAAAAATTACATTTATGCTTCTAGCATCTAGAACAATAGGTGGCATATAGTAGGCACTCTCAGTTTTGTAGAGTGGGACCACAGTAATTCCTCTTTTATTGCACCAAAGTTTATTATTCTAAGCCTTAAAAAATTCTTTCTGTTGAATGAATCTGTGTTCACTCAGTTCATACACTGTAATTTTAGAAAATTAAACTATATTTCCTCTTAGTTTATAACCCCCCCAAACACCCTCTCTAAAGAAATTCCCCAGTACAAGGTATACCAGTCAATATGTTCTAGATTCTAGAATATTACATTTATTTCAGTGAGTTTTAGCATGTGTCTTTTTGCTTGGTCTTTTTTTGGTTGCACTTCTAAGGTTCTTAGTCAAGGCTGCTGTGAGAGATGTGATGCTTCACCCCCTCATGAAAGGGTAAAGGGTCGTCTAGAAAAGGCAAATATGACTTTAGGGTAGAGAAAGAGTAAAGTGGGAAGTAATGAAAAAGAAGGAAAATTCTTTTGTCTCTAGGAGCCATTAATTATGTTGCAATAATCAAAGTATAAAAAGAGCCCATCTTTTGTTTTGTTTTGTTTTGTTCTCTTTCCTTCTGGAATGAGAAGTGGCAGGCGGAATTTAAACTAAAGACTCTAATGGCATGATGACTTCAGGTAATCATTGGAGAGATAGCATTGAGGAAAAGTCTAATCATTTTATGGGCAGGAGTCATGAATGAAAATAACAAACTCTTCCTTAATTGACATCATTACATTACCCACCACCCTAAGGCAATAGGTAAGCAAGCCTTAAATTGTCAGGTGCTTTCATTTCTTTCATTCGCCTTTGTTAATTTCTTTGGTTCATAACTTACCCAGTGGCAGTAAGGAGAATAATTTTCAAAATTTGGTTTTCTTCTGTTCAAGTGGCAGAACCCAGAACTGACACTTTGTGATGAAGGCGACTGGAACAGCCAACGAGTTCTTATTCGTGTTTGAATTTTCTTATTTAGGCTAGGGAAAGTAGCTGCTCGCTCCTTTGCTTTATGAAGTGATATGTATTTTTGAATTTCTTTTTTTTTTAACGTTCATTCATTTTTGAGAGAGAGAGAGAGAGAGCAGGAGTGAGGGAGGGGCAGAGAGAGAGGGGTACAGAGAATCTGAAGCAGGCTCTGTGTTGATAGCAGAGCCTTATGCCAGGCTCGAACCCACCAACCGTGAGATCGTGACCTGAGCCAAAGTCGGATGCTTAATCAACTGAGCCACCCAGGAACCTCTATTTTTGAATTTCTTAAGAGCTATTAGCTTTAGGTAGCAACACTGCTTGTTTAGAACTGTGAAGTGTATGACAGGTATATTACTCTTTTAAGGTATTGTCTCCCTATTTATTCATCAATCCCTGCCTTTTTTTTTTTTTTAATCTCACATTTGCTAGCTTTCTCACTGGGTCTGTAGGGAGTTTTTACTCACATGTAAACTGGTGTTCAGGTCACTTCAGGTTCATTTATTACAATTTTTCTTACCTTTTTTTCCAAACCCAGCTCTTCCCTTATCCATTATGCTCAACATCTCTTATTTCTGAGACATTTTCTTAATAGTCTTCTACCTTCCCTAGTGAAATTCAAAGCTTGTTTCCACAAAGTCACCAGAAACATTCAGTTCTGTGTCTGCCATCCTTCCCTTATCCTTAGGTCTCCTGGCGTGCCACATTCTCCAGACACCCCAATTGTTACCTGATGTCCTATTTGGATCTTACTTCTTGCCACATCAGTTGGCAAGGACCTTTACCCTTGGTAAGTACCTTTCTTGTTCGGCTCCAAATATCTCCTGAAATCTACATCCTCTTGGCACTGGGGCTCTATCATTTTCAAAAGCAGCTCCTCTGTGATTCATGCCTTTTGAACCTTTCTATATGGCAATCTATGACAATGCAACAAGATACTGCAGAACAGAAATAACAGAGATCAATATTTATTAAGCCTTTATTATATATTAGGTGCTGATATCAGTGCATTATCTCAATTAATCTCCATAACAATCTTGTGCAGTGGGTATTGTACTATTCCCATTTGTCTGATGAATAAAAACCTGAGTCATAATGAAGTAATTCATCCAATGACTCCAATAAAGGGTGGAGCCTAAAGAACAACTTTACTTAAAAAAAAAAAGCTTAGTTATAATTACTTTGAAAGTTGAAAAATCAATTTTTTAAGATATCATTTTACCTCTAGGGTGTTTTTGTAGGAGATGGCAAGGGAAATATAGGACTTTCAGTTTAGAGACGAGTGAGAAAATATGCCAACTTCTAGGGTAAAGTTGAGTTAACTGCACAAACAAATCTGAACAGAACTTCAAAAACGGTGGAGTAGAGTCTGATCATGACATGACATCCAAACACTGCTAAGACACCCATTTTAGTCTGCACAACGGCTGTAACAGAAAGATCACAGACTGAGTGCCTTACACACAGCAAGCATTTATTTCTCATAGTTCTGGAACCTGAGAAGTCCAAGATCAAGGTGCTGGCAGATTCAGTATAAGGTATGGACCCACTTCCTAGTTCACAGTTGACTATCTTTTCACTATAAACTTACCTCACAGAAAGGTTAAGGGAGCTCTCTGGGGTCTCTTTTTTTTAAGGGCACTAATCCCATTCATGAGGGATCTGCCCTCATCACCTAATCACCTTCAAAATCACCACCTTCAAACACCATCACCTTAGGGAGTAGGTTTCAACTAATGAACTTGGGAGGCACATAAACACTCAGTCTATAACAACACTGCTGGGATCAGAACTCAGATTGAGATCTTTATGGAACCTAAACACTGTAAAGGTTACTGTACTCATTTAGTAATGTGATTATTTTTTTCAAATAGTAGTTCTGAAATAAATCTAAGAAACTGAACGAAATTCTCATTTTGTTATGATGACTTCTTTGCTTCTTTCTAGGGAAAAACTAGTAAATAAATTCTTGTAAAAAATCTATTGTAAAAAATCTTATTCTTGTAAAAAAATCTATTGTTGATGCCCCTGTGTTAAATAATGCCTTCAACATATGCTTAATCAGACTATTAAGTAGCCTGTTACTTTATGAACAGATGAAAAGAAACAATGAGAGGTAATGCTGCTGTTACTAATAAGTCACCTCCAAAAGAAGGGGTTTCCTGGAGAGGTTTGAGTCACCAACTTTTAGCTCAGATTGGAGGCAGCTCCAGAAGACAGGTGATGTATCTTTCTTTTGGATCCCATTCTGGTCCACTGCCTTTCCTAGAGCAAGGAGTTCCTTAAAATTAGGAGGAGTTGCTTATTCCTTTACAGGACCAACCACCAGGTGTTTTCATAAAAAATGTGGTTGAGGAGATGACCAAGGACCAGACTTGAAAGACACTCACTACTATAAACTCACAAAAGCTCTCAATTATATCTCCTGCCATACAAAGGTTTCAGTTCATACAAGTTCATACCAGTGTCTTGACCTTGACATTCACTCTGACCCACATCAATATTCCTCCTCTTCAGAGGTAGAACAAGTCCAATAAAGTGGTTTTGAGCTTCCTTGGAGTAAAATTTGGTTTGTGTGCTGTGTGTGTGTGTGTGTGTGTGTGTGTGTGTGCGCGCGCGCGCGTGCGCACGCGCATATAACTTTCTCAATNAGCTTCCTTGGAGTAAAATTTGGTTTGTGTGCTGTGTGTGTGTGTGTGCGCGCGCGCGCGCGTGTGCGCACGCGCATATAACTTTCTCAATAAGAAGGAGTTTCAAACCCAAAAAGCATTTTAAGCCATTGTCCTATTTTTCAACCATTCACCCAATAATATAATTAGTTGCACCAGGCTAAAGAAAAACTGTTATTTTTTATTTTAATTTAGCTGGTAAGATAGATTTCAGTAATTCTGTGCCTTATCTCTTATTCAGAATCTCTCCTAGAGGTTCAAAACAGAGAAAAGAGTCAGGACTTCTGCATGGTGCATTTTATCAGATGCATTTTAATAAGAAGGAACTGTTTTAGAGGATTTTCAAGATGGCAGCATCTTGAAACTCCTGAACTTACTTCCTACCGTTAACACAACATTTACAGCTGTATATAGAATAATTCTCTCTGAAAAAGACCTGAAAACTAGCTGAATGACTTCTCCACAACAATGGATAAAAGGGTCACATGTAAGGACATCTGGGTGGCTCAGCCAATTAAGCAGCTGACTCGATTTCTGATCAGGTCATGATTTCATTGTTCTTATCAAGCCCCATGTGGGGCTCTGCTGGGATTTTCGGTCTTCCTCTCTCTGCCCGTTCCCTGTTTGCACTCTCGCTTTAAAAAAAAAAAAAAAAGGCACATCTGGATGGGTAGGAGAGGCATAGACATGGTCTCATCAAAAACCCCACTCTTGGTGCAGCCATCCACAAATTGAACCTCATGTCTGAGGAGTGAAAAATTTGTGCCCCACAGCAGGCACCCCAACCCCTGTGACCTGAGCTGGAGAGATGAACCCTCAAAACTTCTGGTGTTGAAACACAATGGGGCTTACATCCAGGAGAACCAAACGGCTGTAGGGAATGGAGACTCTGCTCTTAAACAGATCATGTACTCACTGGTTCCAGGACCCAGAGCAAAAGCAATGCGTTATCCTAAATTTGATTGTACTGCTTCATCTAATGTTTTGAAGCAGCACAAAAGAAGAGGGAAATAATTTACTCAAATTTACAGTCATTCACCCTGAAAGCACAATTAGGTGTACTAGGCCACAAGAAAAAAATGTTCCTTCTTTTTTTTAAAGTATTGACATATAATATTATGCTAGTTATCAAAACATAGTGATTTGATATTTGTATACATTGAGAAATGCTCACATAAGTGTAGTTACTATCTGTCACCATACAGAGTTATAAAATTTGCTCCCTTCTCTACTTTCTTTTCTTTTTGAAATTGTTGATGCCAGAAGTAGCAAGTGGGACAGGCCTGAGAAATACATGATGTGGGTTACAGTCCTGGTATTGCTTCTACTTTATTATTTAAATTTTGACAGTTCACTTAACATTTGTACTTTTTCTTTTCTTATAAGCAATATATTTACTTTATTTACATCACAGGGTACTTATCGGTATCAAATAAAATAATAAGTGTAAAAGTCTTGGAAAAGCTAATAGCGCAAAAGTATGTTAGGTCCTTCCAATTACAAACATAAATGTTATGAGTAGCTCATCACTTTCCTTTAGTTACTGCAGGCAAGAATATTCCAAGATTTGTGAAGTCCAGTTATTGAATAGCATTCGAATTAATTTCTTAATTTCTATTCCTTATATACTAGCTTTAGATATCTGAAATAAATAACTTATTAGTTAAAAGCATGAATTTTGAGGTCACTTTATTATAATTTTAATTGACTATTGATTTGATTTGTAAACTTACGCTGGTAACTTGGCCTCTTCCTTATCAATAAAATGGGGATAAGATGTCTTCCTGAAACGTGGTATTTCTGTAAAATTTAAATACCTAAGTTCTGGTAACTACTTAACATGCAGTCTGGAAAATCCTTTCACTCATATATTCACTAATTCATTCATTTATTTATTAGACAACTTTTAATTTTTAAAAATGCTAGAGATAATGCATTTTCCCTGCCTTTCTGAATGTTATATGGGTGATATATACTAAGGAAGTAAACAATTAAAGTTGGTGATATGTGTTATGAATCAACAAAATTGGGTAATGGGTTGGAGAATGCCTGGTGGGGCCCAGTATAGGTGATGTGGTCAAAGAAATCTTCACTGAGAAAGAAGATTAGAACTGAGACTTAAATGAGAAGGGCCTGGTCACGGGCTGACCTTGCTGGTGTGTTTTCTGTGGCTGCTTTCTGGTTCTCCTAGCAGAGCTGGGAAGCTGTGACATATTTCCCACCAGCCTAAAATACTTATTATTTGTATCCTTAAGAAAAAGTTTGTGACCTCTGTGGGATGGTCTTGGTGTCCTCTGAAATTTGGTTTACCCACAACAAGTATTATGTGGACAAAAACAGCTTTGGCCATGCTGCACTGTCCAATATGATAGTCGCCCCACGTGGTGGCTGAGTTCTTTCAGTATAAGTAGTCCCAGTTGAAATGTCCTATAAATGTAAAATGCATACTGGTTCAAAGGCTTAACATGACAAAAATGTTAAGAATCTTATTATTATTTATACGGACTACACATTGAAATGATATTCTGGATATAATGAGTTATTCAAAATACAGAATTATACTTATTTCCAGGTTTAAATTCTTAGTTTTTATAATGTGGCTGCTATAAAAATTTAAGTTACATGTGTGGCTCCTATTTGTGGCTCACATTATATTTCTGTTGGGCAGTACTGATCTAGACTAGGAGGAGTATACCAGAGAACAGGAACAGCAAGTGCCAATGTTTGAGGTTCAATAGTAGCTCTGATTACGATTATTTCAATCATATTAATAACTTCTTTACTTGGCGACGCTGTCAACAGAATGTTCAAGATTGTTTTCTGAGAATTAGAAAAGCACCTGTTTTTCAGTGTGTATTATCTCTGAATATTTTTTAAAAATTATGATTAAATAAGAATGTTACAAAATCGGGAAATTTTGTTAAATAATCAAGGGAAAAAATTTTGGTTTATCACTCAATATATTGTAGTAGTTGGGAAATGGAGGGTTTCCAAGTCTGAGAATCTGGGTTCAAATCGTAACTAGTATATTGTGAATAAACTTGGGTATATTACTCAACATCTCTGTACCTCAACATTTTCTTCTGTAAAATGTGGTGAATTTTGCTGGTTATAACATTAATAAATAAGTGAATTACATTTAATTTCCATACTTATCCTTTGTTTTATATATTCCTAATTTAGTTCGTTGTAACTTTCTTATGGAATCTTGTCTTTCTCCTTAATTTCAGTATTAAATCTTAACTATCTTCCTGGTTCCATCTCAGATACCATCTTTTAAGTTTCTTTTTAAAAAATGTTTATTTATTATGAGAGAGAGTGTGTGTGTACTTGTGGGGGAGGAGGCAGAGAGACTGGGAGAAAGAATCTTAAGCAGGCTCCATGCTCAGCACGGAGTCCAATGTGGGACTTGATCTCACAACTGTGAAATTATGACCTGAGCCAAAAATCAAGAGCAGGAAGCTTAACCAACTGAGCCACCCAGATGCCCCAAATACGGTCTTTTTAATAAAATACTGCCTGATCCTCTTTTCCTTAATCCCAGATGGGGTATCTCTTCATTAAAGGTAATTTATACTTTCTTTCTTTAAAAGAATTATTATAAGACATTTTAGTCAAACAAAAGGTTTAAAGAATAATATAATGAACATCTGTGTACTCACAACCTACCTCAAGATATGAAACATTATTGGATTATACAATGAATCATCTATGCAGGAACATGTAGTTCTACTTAATTTATTCCTTATATTGAATAATCCCCCTTCATATGATTATATCATAATTAATTTAACTGCTCTATGATTTATGTATAATTTTCTTTTTTGGTAACTGTCTGTAAGTATGAACAACAGTTTTTAGGAACATACTTACACATATGTCTTTGTGAACTAGAGTAATAATTATCTGACATATATTCCTGAGTGTATTAATGCCCAATTGTTCTCCATAATGACTTCATAAAGTTACACTCTTGCTGACAGTTTCTTCTTCTTCATAGATATTTGATGCTGTCAAACTTACAAAGTTTTGCCAATCTGATGGGTATAAAGTGGTAATATACCCTTACGGTGTTTAATTTGTCTAATTAGCAGTGGGTTTGACATATTTTCACATATATATTTTGTACAACCAAATTCTCTTTTCCTGAATTACCTTTTATTTCTTTTAAATTAAAAAAAATAATGCCTTTTTACTTTTGAGAGGGTGAGAGACAGAGCATGAGTGGGGGAGGGACAGAGAAAGAAGAAAACACAGAATCCAAAACAGGCTCCAGGCTTGAGCTGTCAGCACAGAGTCTGATGTGAGCTGAATCCATGAGCTGTGAGAATGTGACCTGAGCCAAAGTCAGATGCTCCACTGACTGAGTGGCCCAGGTGTCCCCTGAATTGCCTTTTATAGATTTTTGTTCAACTTTCTCTGATGCTGCTTTGTTTTTCTCTTATCTATTTATAGAAGTTCTTTATATATTCTAGATGCTAACATTTTATTGAATATATGCATCTCAAAGAACTAGTTCCAGTTGCTGGATTGGCTTTTCACTTTTAAGTTTATCTATTTATTGAGAGAGAGAGAGAGACAGAGATGGGGGGGAGGGGCAGAGAGAGGAAGAGAGAATCCCAAGCAGGCTTAGTGTTGTCAGGGCAGAGCCTGACACAGTGCTTGATCCCATGAACTGTAAGATCATGACCTGAGCCTATATCAAGAGTTGGACATTCATATTCTGAGCCACCAAGGAGCCATGCTTTTCACTTTTTAAATGGTTACTCTAAATGCGCCAGAAATTTTTAACATATAGCTACGTGACAATCCCCTCTTCGTGTATTAGCTAATTTGTCTTGTCTGAGAAAGGTTTCCTCAATCTAAGGTTATAACATTATATTCTGCTTTCTTTAAAAAGATTTTTTTAACCTTGTTTCTAATTATCTTGAATTTATTTTTGTTACTATTGTTATATTGAGAGTCATCTTTTTAACTACAGGGATAGCCCATTATGTTGAGTTGGATTCTCCAAGAAATAAACTCTGAGATGGAGATTTGTACCCATGTAGTTTACTTAGGAGATGCAAATTTTTAAACTATAGAGTGGAAAGGAAAAAGAAAGTCCCACAGATATTTCTAAAACCATATAATAAATAAATACATTTGAAAATTTTGATTAAGTAGAGTAATATTTGGAAAATTAGAAAATGCCAAAATCATCACAAGAAGAAAATCTGACCACATCAAAACCTACTAAAGAAAATAAAATACTTACCTAAAAGCTTTCCTCTAAAAAAAGTCTCCTGACTCAGATGCCTTTAGAAGTTATAAACACACTTTTCACAGAACAGATAATGTTTCCTTCCACAATTTTTTCCAAAATGTAAGAGAAACAAATGCTGTCTAATTCATCTTGAGGCTTCTACACCACTGATTACATAGCAAGATAGAAAAATTTAAATAGAGAGAAGTTCCATTTCACAGAAAAGCCACTGATCTAAAAATCCTCAATAAAGCATCAGCTGAGCAGATGCAACAGTGCATTACCTAAGACTACATGAGACACCCCCTGATGGAGTGAATGGTGCTCACATTACAATTTCATCATAAGCAAGAAAACCAGGGGGAAGAAATGAAAAAGCTGTCTTTTCAGGTTTAGCAACAGACAGCACAGCATATGATCCTTTAGAGAAGGTAAAAAAAAAAAAAAAAAAAAAGAAGCAAACCTCACCATCTTGCCTGTTTTCTTCCTGGAGGCACGTTCCAAACTCTGATGCGAGGAGAATAAATCCAGGCAAAAGACACAGGTTTCTTTGAATTCAGGAGAAAGACCAGAGTTTAAGGAGATGGCGACAACTGAAAAGGGTATGTATCTATATATCTCTAAGATTTCTGTTTCTCTTAATGACTGGGAACAGGATTGACTTTATATGGCATCCTAAACAATGAAAAACTAAACAAAGTATATGAATAAACCTTTCAGAGTTTCAAAGAGAGAGAACTGGTGAGATCTGCAGAGAGGTCTTTTCAAGTGCTGGACTGAGTACTGATAGCACATGTATAGGAGGAACTCAGCAATGCTGGGGAAAGAAACATTGGAAAGCAAACAACTATGAGAGCTCACACACTACTGAGAATGTTTTTCCTCCCATGGGCACCGTAAAGTGTCTCAGGAAACTTGGAAAATTAGGCAGATTTTTTATTTTTATTTATTTATTTTTTTTGTAATGGAGCTAAATTAGCCTTACAGCTACTTTGGATGGACCCAAACTAACTTGAAAGCAAGCACTGCGAGCATGAAACTGATTGCCATGAAACTAAACGCCTCCGGAATATTTTCCAACACTCTTTTAAAAAAAAATAATTGTTCACAATATAAAATTAACCAGGTTTAGCATCTAAAAAATGCTATCAGTCACGCAGAAAAGTAAGAAACTATGACCACAAGGAGAAACACCAATCAATGACAGAAATATTACAATTCGCAGGAAAGAGATTTTAAAACAGCTATCTTAATGTGTTCCATATCCTCAAAAATGTAGTGAAAAGATAATAAGGAGAGAAATAGAAGATATTAAAAAGATCTAATAGAATTTCTAAAGATGAAAAATACATTTTAGGTGAAATATATTTGTACAAATTTTGCTGGATTCATAAAATGAAATAGTATTTAACAATAAAAAGAAATGAATTACCTATGTTCTAGGCATCAATGAAATTAAAAACATGTTCATCAAAAGATGCACATGCAAAAGTGAGCATACTGTATGACCAAACTGATATGAAACTCTAAAAGTACAAATTAATTTATCTAACACAAAGCAGCTTATTTATTTCCTGATTTTAGAGATTGGGATAAAATGACTGCAAAGGTATAAATACAACTTTTTTGGTGATGGAAATGATACCTGTCTTGCCTGGGATGGTAGTTTCAAGGTTATATGCATTTGCCAGTACTCACTACACTGTACATTTACAGTGGATTTACTTCGTGGTATAATTTTTTTTAAATGTTTATTTATTTCAAGAAAGAGAGAGAGAATGTGTGTATGTGCACATGAGCAGGGAAGGGGCAGAGAAGAGAGAGGGAGAGAGAATCCCAAGCAGGCTGTCCATGCAGAGCCTGATGTGGAACTCTATCACACCAACTGTGAGATCGTGACCTGAGCCAAGATCAAGAGTGGGATGCTTAGCCAACTGAGCCACCCAGGCTCCCCCATTGTATATAGTTTTTACATCAAAAACGTTGATTTAGAGAGAAAAATACATGATGCTCTAATGAAGTTTATTTTGAGAATGCAATGATGGCTAATATTTGGCAATCTATCCATTTCTGATAGAACAGATCATTAAACCAGAAATAGAAGAGAGTGTCTTTAACTGGATTCAAATGACAGAGAGGAATCAAATGATTCCTTTATCTTTGATCAACTTTATCAAATAATAGAGAGGAATAAAACCCAAACCTGTGTGAAACATCATATTTAATGAAGAACCTTTGGAGGTATTCCCAATGAAGGCCGGGATCAAGACAAGAATGCCCACCATCACTGCTATTATTGAATACAATGATGAAGATCCTATCCAACTTTCTAATTAGGGAAAAAGAAATAAAGTTTAATAATTAGAAAGGAAGAGATAAACTGCCTTTATTTACAGATAATATGTTTATCAATATTAAAAAAAAACCTCTACACACAATCAACAATCCAATTATTCTAGAGAGTTCAGCAAATTTGCTGCATAAGCAAATTAATACTATTCCTCTATAGCAAGAGGTTGAAAAACTATTGTCTGCTGGACAAATATGGCCATCACCTGTTTTGTAAATAAACTTCTATTGGAACATAACCATGCCTATTTGTTTACATATCGTCTAGGGTTTCTTTCCTGCTACTACGGCAGAGTTGAATGTTACAATGGAGACTGTCTGGCCCACAGGGCCTAAATTATTTAGTTTCTGGTATTTTACAGAAAAAAATTTGCTAACCCCTACTCTACAGCAAGAATAATCAAATAGAAAATACAATAGAAAAATAAGATGCAATTTACAAAAGTAACCAAAATTGGTAAATATGTATAAATTAACCTAACAGAGGGTGAACACTGCCTTTATGAAGATAATTAATGATTTTATTAAAGGACTTAAAAACAGACCTACCTAAATGGGAAAATGTTCTGTATTTATGGATGGGCAACTTATCATTATAAGATATAAATTTCCCTTAAATTAATCTGTAAACTCAAGGCAACCCCAAGAAAAATTACAGATGTATCTTTTAGGAACTCTGCAAACTCCTTTTAACCTTTACATGGGAGAATGAAGGTCCATGAAAAGAATAATGAAGAGAGAATAGTTTCCCTTCCAGATATTTAGATAAACTTCAAAACAATTTAGTGAAAATAATACGGTGTTCACTAAGAAATGAATATTCCAAAGGAAGAGAACGTAGAGATCTATTTATATGTGGAAAAAATGATAAATATAGCACTACAAATGCCTGTATGTAGTATTTAAGAAAAGTGTTTTTGGAAACTTCTTACTACTTGTTAAAAAATAAATATACCTGGATCACTAATTTACACTGTATATAAGAGTGCAATTCTGGTATAATATATATCGAGATGTAAAAGGTAAGCTATAAACTACTGGAAGAAAAGGAAGAAAATTATCCTATTATTTGGAGCATGGTGAGGAATGTCTTTAACAAAATTTCCAAAAGCAAAACTCATGGTACAAAAAATTGAATGGATGTTACTCTATGTAGTTAACTACTGTTACATAATGAAAGATGCTGTGGCATATAGTATATGGTACATACGGTACAAATTATATAATATATTATACTCCAATGCTTAAGATATAATAATACATATATGAAAGGAATTCATGAAATCACAACAAAAACTGACAAAAAATCAATTCATAAGGTGTACAGGTTTTATATTTATAATTCATAGAAAGGTAAGCCCAAACTGATCACAAGTATCTTAAAACTCATTAGTAATAGGATAAATGAAATAGGATTTTCATTTCAAAAATGAAATAATAATTTACATCTATGAGATAAGCAAGAAAGTATGAATAAAGCAAAATTTGTACGGAATATGCGGAAATGAGGACACTGGCATCACTGGTAAAACTGCAGCTATTTTAAACAAATCTGCAGCACACATCCTTACAGTTAGAGGCAATATGTACTGGCTGTAGGTACATCCTGAGTGTACATACTGTGTATGTGGACATCTTGTTTATGGAGTATATATGTTTAGCTCCACCCGCTCTGAGCACATCCTTAATGAGTACGTCTACATCGTTCATGATAATTTGCACATCTCTGTTTCCTCGCCATGTATGTAAATATGCTCTGAGCACGATTCATCATAATGCCATGGGTTCTTCCTTGCTGAGTATATGTGCATGCTCTATGAGTGGGACTCAGGAAGCCCACTCCTGTAATTTAACCTAGAGAAATTCTTCCACAGGCTCATAAGGGACATATGAGAATCTTGGAGGTGCTCTGGTTGGGGAACAGTTAAATGTGGAAGATGCACACTTCATACCACAGCGCTGCAGTGAGGAGCCACAGACTAACGGTATCAGAGATAAATGGATGCATACAAAACTGTACTGAAGGAGTAAATTAGGAAAAAGTAATATTATTTATATAAGCACAAAACACACAGAAAAAACACTACATTTTAAAAGGGTAGATATACAAAGATATAACTAAATACATTAGAATAACTACTTAGTGGGGTACAGGAAGATGAATGGGAATCAGGATCTAGGATGAAGGAAGAAGATAAAAACAAGGGGGGAGATAAAGTAAGAGGGGAGCATCACCTCACATCACAATGGCTTATGCACATATATATGCGAGTGCTATGCATGGACAATAAGGTGAAGGTATCCACTAAATTTATGAAATGTTACCAGCCCCGATGATGAGGAATACAACTAACTCAACTTTTTGTAATTTACCTAAAGAGAACATTGAAATCAAAGATGAATGAAAGAACGGAATTTATAAAGCATGGAGGTTCACAAGTAGCATACATTCATTCAGCATATCTGAAAATACATTATAAAGCTTTCTGAAGGTATTTCAGCACATCTTTACTAAAAATTGAATGAGATAATTCAGTCTATCCTGACTAAATACTTTATTTTGTTTGTATTTAGTTAGAATGATCTCATCATAATTTCTAATCCAATTTAAATATATTTTTTCCCAAATTGCAGTAAATATACTTTGTAAAGTCATTGTTCCTAGATGGAATTAAATTACTTACCTTGGTAATGGAGAGTTACCAGAAGGATGTAAATGAGTTGTTAACATGGCACTTCATTGCCACAATAATTTAGAGCCACTAGCTAGCTTGATGTGTCTGCAATAAATGTTTTATTATTTAGGAAAAATACTCTATACAAGTTGCAATGTGCCATGCTCATTCATGCTGTAAATCAACAAAGATCAGCAGACTGAATAGAAAAATGAAAAGCTTATTTAGAAACTGACATAAGCTTTCAGATGAGCAGGGATGGTTGAAGTTAACTGCATTCATTTTTCTTTGCTTGTCATACTTGCCACTTGAATTTCACTGCTAAAGATAGAAGATAGTCTTGCTTTATGAAATTATATCCACAGAAACAGTGTTTGCATTTATATAGATGTAGTCATAATAAAGTAGAATATAAAGAAGCCACACTAAAGTAATAGTAGCCCCAAATTTATGAAGTGTGAGATGGAATTTGTTACCCCACATCCCTAGACTCAGTGAAATCGCTCTATGGAGATCAAAGCTCATGTTAGAAACTGTGGCATGACTTTGTGCCCTGGGACTGTATAGTAATTGCAGGACAACAGAGTATAAAACACCATACGTTTGGCATTTGTAAAGCACCTGGCAATTTTTTCCTTATTTGCTTTGTCCTTATTTTGACAAGCTCAAAATCCCAGAAAATTCATCGCTCTGCTTGCCAACCACCTAGTGCCAGCCTCGGTGCCAAGAGATCAGCCTCAGTCTCTGAAGCCCGATCATCACCCGGACAACTCCTCCACCCTCACTGAAGGAACCTAGAAATCACCACAACTAACCACAGATGATGTTCTCAGTATTGAAACAGTAAAGAGCCAACTCCTGTTAACTCTCTTTCTGCCATGAAAAGACAGTGTCCCAGGCTGCCAAGTGCCAAATTCTTTTGTGTGGGAGAGCTGCAGATAAATGACGTCCACCTCTCTTAGCACTACCTTCATAATATCATGGGTCACTGGTTAAGTCCATCTTTCTCACGTGTTACTTCACAACACAATAGTGACCCTTTTCTCTATAGAATTTGTTGGGGGATTGGTAGCCTGCTAGCTACCATATTAAAATTAACTCCTTTTGGAGGTAGACTTGCTACAGGTTTTAGGACCTGAAACCTAGGAGGAAAAATAAAAAGTTCTCTTATTAATTTATTTATGATCATGAAAAGAAATCAGAATGCTAGAAAGAGATTATTTAAGCAATAAGGGAAACGTAGCTAGATGAGAAAGACATATCAGCAGCAGAGAACTGTGTGGGGAGTTCACGTAAGGGTTACCTTGTGGCAATCCAGGGAAAGGCTGCAGAGGACACAGCATGGCATGAGAGGCTATCAAGGAAACTCTAGTGATAAGAGAATGCAGAAGTGCACTGAAGCTATATTTCTGGGAGGAGACAGGGTGTGATTTACAAATGGTAAAATGCACAGGTCTTAAAAGTATATACACTAGTCCCTCCTTACCTGCAGGAGATGTATTCTAGGACCCCTGGTCATGCCTGAAACTGTGGATAGTACCAAATCCTATTCATACTGTGTTTTCTTCTATACATATATACCTATAATGAAGTTTAATTTATAAATTATGCACAGTAAGAGAGCAAGACGAATAATGAAATCGAAAAATTTTTAACAACATACTGCAAAATGTTATGTATACATGGTCTCTCTCTCTCTGTCTCCAAACAACTTGTGTTATATTCACCGTTCTCCTTGTGAATATGTGAGATGATAAAATGCCTATGCGATGAGATGAAGTGAGGTGAAGGATGGAGACATTGGGACACAGTGTTAGGCTGCTATGACCTTCTGACAATTCATTAGAAGAGATTGCAGTTGACTGAGGGCAACTGAGACTGTGGGAAGCCAAACTGCAGATAAAGGGGGGGGGGCCAGTGTAGTTCCATAAATGTAGACAAATGTATACATCCATCTAACTCATACCCCTAACAAAAGCTAGAACATGTCCATTACTCTAGGAAGTTCTCTGTACCTCTTTCCCAATAAAATTACCCTTTACTATAGGCAACCAACATTTTACTTTCTATCACCAAAGATAACGTCAGCATGTTTTTGAACCTTATATCCATGGAACCATAGATTATGTATGCTCATATCTAGCTTTCCATTCAAGTTAGTTTTTTTTAAGATTTACCTCTGCTATTGGTGGTTTAACTAATCCATTCCTTTATATTCTGGAGAAGTACTGTATTATGTATAGACATCACAATTTGTTTACTCTTCCTCCAAAAATTAATGAATACTTGAGTTGATTCCATTTTTTGGCTTGTATGAATAAAGTTGCTAAAAGCATTCTTACACAATTCTTTAGGTGGATATATATGTTTTTTATTTCTTTTGGGTAAATACTTAAGAGTGAAATTGATGAACATGTATATCTTTTAATTGCCCAACTATGTTCTTAAATGTCCCCACCAGCTATGTAACGAGAGTTCTGGTTGCTTTAACTTAGACTTTAACTTAGAAATGGCTGAGACAGAAGGATTTAAAAATTTTAAATTATGCACAAATGTTCACATTATATTGGTAGGACTCAAATCACTATTCTAAGCTACAAATATCAAGGTATGCACTACAAAATTAGTATTCATCATACAGTGAAATGAATTTCATTCGCATTCATCCTTACCTTCCTTTGATAAGTCAGTGTATATATTCCCATTACTTCAATGAAATATCATGAATTGATATTAACTCGTGAAGATGAATACCAACATCTTTAGGATGCTGAACTATAAGTGTATTTAGAATTAATATAGAGCCTGGAAAATACCTATCTTTGTCTAATATTTGTTGTACTCGACATCTTAGATCTTGCAAGAACTCTGGAGACAAGAGATAAGAATCTCTTCAATGTGGAATAATTGTGAAAGAATTTATCCTTGCTGGATTCTAGTTTTCCTTTTTGAAACTAGAAATGATTTTAAAGAGAGGATGACAAAGAGAAAGAGAGAGGGAAAGAGACAGGAAGAGAGAGGGAGAAGAGCAGGGAGAGGGAGAGAGATTAACCTGGGATTCCTGGCACTCTAGGGAGTCTATATAGGGCAACATAAAGTCTGTGACCATTCTGAATATTATGTAGGGCGCCTGGGTGGCTCAGTCGGTTAAGTGACTGACTTCGGCTCAAGTCATGACCTTAAAGTTCATGGGTTCAAGTCCTGCATTGGGCTCTCTGCTGATAGCTCAGAGGCTGGAGTCTGCTTTGGATTCTGTCTCCCTCTTTCTCTGCCCCTCCCCCACTTGTGTTCTGTCTCTCAAAAATAAATAAACGTTAACATATTTCTAAAAATATAATATGCAATATTTAGGGTGTATAATGCATCAGAATCTGTAGGGTGGGGGGAAAGGAGTGCATGCTCAAAAAGAGTTCATGAGCCAATCACTTTAAATAGCTTTCTTCCATCTTGGTACTTTCTACATGATTCTGCTAAGAGAGGCTCTGCCTGCCCTCTGCAATTAACTTCTTTAGCTGAGGGAGTCCAGTTGCTGTGAACCTATGCTACCCAAAACAGCTCTTGAGTATATAACCAGCAAGCATTACTTTATTACTTCATGTGATTTAGGTCAAAAATTTTTGAAAAATCATTCCTTATGAACAGAGTAGACTTAACTCTGGCAGTCCAAAGTGGATGAAGCTGTTGATACTCATTAGGAAGAAGAAAAGGTATTGTGTTCTACTTGCACTTTGATAACAAAAGACAGTCTTCCTGCCACAACTATTTTGTGAAAATAGTTGAATGCCTAAACATATCAGAGAACACTCTCAGGTAAGGTTTATGAACCATGACTAACCTTGTCTCTGTGCATTTTAGCACATCTTCCCAAGATGACCCAATGTGCATGCTGCCCCAGTTTAATCTGAAATTAACCTTCATGATGCCATTTCCTGTGTGGCACCTGCCTTTGAGTGGTGTCGTTGTCACACAGTGATTTGGTTCACTAGTTCATGGTGTTCATTTGGACAAGTTACCACTAATGTGTCTATGCTTCAGTATCCTCGACTGTGAAGGAGAAATGACCCTGTTAACAGTATGCCTCCCTGAGGTGCTGTGATGGACAGCCAATACAATTATTGTGGAACATTTTACCTGATGCAAAAAAAAGGAGTTTTTATGGGAAAGTTATACGACCTTCTCCCTAGCATTACATAATGGTTCAGAAAGTCTGGTTATTGCTTTATGAAAACATTTATTTAGAAAACGCCTTGACAACCTTAAACAACCAGTGTTTTATAGTATAAAATATTAAGACTACTTTTATTACTTTTGCTGCCATCAATTATTATTGTTTTTATTACCACTGGAAAAATGAGAAAGAAGACCCACAACTGTGGAGAGAGTGGGGTGTTCAAAAGTATAATGAACCAGATGAGCCATAATACATTATTACAGCTCTCCTATTAGCTCAACCATCCTGAAATCTCCACAGGTGCTTAAGGCAGATGTGGGAATAATACCTAAGAATCTCCTTAACCACACAAGAATAAAAGACAATTAAGTGAAAGCTATGAATTTGATTTCAGCCTAAGATACATTAGGTAGCTGGATTAGAGTCCAATACCCTATTGAAAGAGGAATGCGATGCTACTGTCCAAAGTGTAATGACTTTGATTAACTAAAAAAACAACTAAAATTGAAACTTCAATTAACTAGACTTCTCCAACCCCCTTTTAGAGAAGTGCATTAAAAAAGTAAGATCTATAATTTGGGGGAAAATTTAAATAAATAAGCAAATCCAAGCTCTAGAGGTCCTAGAAAGAAAGCCACATGATGATGGTGGTGGTGGTGGTGATAGACTGATGGTAAAATGAATTCTGGGGCATTTACCTTCTTTACACACTGCTTTATAGACATAATCTCTAATTATTATAAGAATATTTTCATATTATAATGCTGACTCTATAGGTGAGAATACTGAGAATCAAAGAGACTAAAGCTTACACATGGTCATTGTTAGGTCACTGAGTCAGGATTCAAAGCCAATTCTGTCAGCTCCATAGCTTATGGGTCTTTTCACAACAGCAACAGCATGTCTCACTGGAACTCCAGTTCTTGGGAAGCTGACATAAATAAATTGCAAAAACAATATTTTTTCTACTCAGATGAACAGAATCAATGATTTTTTTTTGGTAGGATACTTCAGACGTTTTAATAATATGCTCTATGGCATTATAAGAGATGGCTATAATAGGCCATATAATCCCAACATGATTAACTATGGGACACTTATTTAAAGAAAGAGAGGGGAGAGATGTTGCTGGATCAGTATTCTCTGGAACCCCAACTGAGAAATATTTCACTACATCCACCTCTACAGGCATCTGCGAATTCATGCTCAAAGTGATGAATTTGAGCAGTAGAATATTCAGTATTAATAAAAACAAAATTGAAATGCATCCACAATGTTATACTTGATAAAGAAGGACTCTTATGTGTCTAATAAAGATTCTGATAAAACTCTAAACAGAATACTTTTCTAGCTAACCAGAAAATATAGTTAATGAGAATGTATCATGCTTTGATTATGCTGACAAGTTAGGTGGCTCTGAGAAAACCTTATAGCCACATTGTATTAAGAATTATTCTATTTGGAGCATTTGAGTCGCTTAGATGGTTAAGTGTCTGACTCCTGATCTTGGCTCAGGTCATGATCTCATGGTTTGTGAGATCGAGCCTGGGCTCTGTGCTAGCAGCACAGAGCATGCTTGAGATTCTCTCTTCTTCTCTCTTGGGCCCTCCCCTGCTCTCTCTCTCTTTCAAAATAAGTAAGTAAAAATTAAAAACAAAAGAATTATGTTGTTTTATCTTCAAAATACAAGATATCTGAGACAGTGGCAGATACTGTTGATTGTATAACTCAGTAGCTATTCCCAATTCTGTTTTGCTCAGTAGCTATTCCCAATTCTGTTTTGGCTTACCCCTTTCACCTACAGAGTGGGAAAGAATTCTGCTATTCCTGTTCACTTTCCTAATCTTCCTTGAAACTAAAGACACCTGCAGAGTACACACTAGACAATGAAGCATAACTGTAAAGCTTGAAAATGAACTCTGTGGAGGACTGAAGATACATAAATAATAGCCTGAAGAATGCTCTTCTTAAGAAATATGGTCAGTTTCTTAAAATAAAATTTATTAGGGGGTGCCTGGTGGCCCAGTCGGATAAGTGTCTAACTCTTGGACTCTTGATTTCAGCTCAGGTCACCATCTCGCAATTCCTGAGATCAAGCCTAGTATCCGGTCCTGCGCTGTCAGTAGAGCCTGCTTGGGATTCTCTCTCTTTCTCTTGCTGCCCCTCCTCTGCTGGCATGTGTGTGCACTCTCTCGCTCAAAATAAATAAATCAACTTAAAAAAATAAAACTTATTAGGATATGATTAATGTATAATACATTTCATCCATTTAGGTGCACAATTTGATAAAGTTTTAAAAAATGTACATACATGACCACTGCCACACATAAGATAGAACATATACACCATTCCAAAAAACTCCCTTATGCAGAAAAACCACTTTCCTCATCTTTCACCATTGCCAAACATTGATCTGCAATCCTTCATTGTACTTTTGCCTTTTCTAGAACTTCATATAAATGGAATCATATAGTATATAGTCTTTGGTCTAGCTTCTTATCCTTTGCATAATGCTTTATGAGATTCACCCATGTTTTATTGTGTATTCATAGTTCCTTTCTTTCTTTATGTGGACATACCACAATTATTTCATCCATTCACCAGTTGAGGGACATTGGATTGCTAGGCTACTAAGAATAAAACTTCTGTGGAGCACCTCAGTCAGTTAAGCATCTGACTTCGGCTCAGGTCATGATCTCACAGTTCGTGGATTTGAGCACTGCTTTGGGCTCTTTGCTGACAGCTCAGAGCCTGGAGTCTGTGTCTCCTTTTCTCTGTCTTCTACAATGAATGCTTAACTCTCAAGGGAATTATCCTCTCATCAAAAGGAGCAAGGCATCAGACAACAGGAAACATGGGACTGTGATCCTGAGAGAAAGTAAACAAAGTAGGCCCCATAACTGAGCCAACTTGTTGCCAGAAGCAGTTTGAAGGCCACAGCAAAGAGTGAGGGGACTCACAGAACCTGGCAGTCTCAGTGAGTTCAGAATGCAGAGTTCATAAACACAGAGTTAGTTAGACTGGCAGGCCAGAATATGAGCAAGGAGGGAGCTATACATAGAGGTTTGCTCTGGAGAACCACATAGAAGTCCCCTTCAGCTGTTAGCTGAGTAAGGATTTGTGCAGTAGGTGGAAAGTTCCATAAGGCTGAGAAAAAACAATACCAGAAAGCAGTACATCATGATATAGCTAGAATTTACAGAAAACTGGAAATAATTTTAGCCCTACCAGCCAGAAGAGAGAGACTTTGTGAACATGAGGGTACTGGCTAGAGTCTGCAGCATGATATGGGTTTGAAAGTATTGCTTAAAGTGTCAAAATGATCCCATATAATCCAATCCATAGGTATTTCACTGAAAAGAAATAAAAACATATATTCACAGATGCATGATTGATGAGAGTGGACATCCCTGTCGTGTTCCTGATCTCAGGGGGAAAGCTCTCAGTTTTTCCCCATTGAGGATGATGTTAGCTGAAGGTTTCTCATAGATGGCTTTGATGATGTTTAAGTAGGTTCCTTCTATCCCAACTTTCTCTAGAGTCTNAAAAAAAAAAAGGAATAAGAAATTCTCCTTGTTTTAATGATTTCCATTACTGGACTAATAATACAAAAATTTGGTTCTTTATCCTTTACCCCTCTTTTGTAAAAAAGAATAGTGTTCATTTTATTTGTATTTTAATACTTAAGTGATGGTATGTCATTGTACTTTGCTGATTAGTCTTCTTTCCTAGAAATAATGTTATGCTTTTTTTCCACGTCCCTGTCCAGGTTTAACAATTTTTATGATCCAATTTCATAAACATTCTTGAGTTCTCTTTTGATACTAGACATTGTGCTAAGTGCTTCAGGGGATACAAACATGATTAAAATACATTTCCTCTCCATAAAGTAGTGGTAATCCAGAGGGTGACTTAAATAAGTATATGACTGGTTATACTGAAGGTGAGTCTGTTAAGAAAAACACAGTGTTCAAAGGAAGTTCAAAGGAAGGAGATATTAAAACTGCTTAGGAAAGATCTGAAAAATCTTTACAGAGGCAGAGGCTTCATTGAATTTTGAAGAATGGGCAATCTTGATTGGGAGAAGGAGGGGTAGAACATTCCAAGCATGATAAAGTACACACACACACACACACACACATATGGTACACAGATTATGGACTGAATGTGTCCTCCCTAAATTCCTTTGTTGAAGTCCTAAGCCCCCATGTGATGATATTAGGAGGTAGAGCTTTGGGTAGATAATTAGGTTTAGATGAGTTCATGAGGGTCAGGACCCCATGATGAGATTAGGGTCCTTATAAGAAGAGTAAAAGAGCAAAATGGTAGAGATAAGACCAGAACCTTGAAACCTAGATGAAGAACTTAGTATGCATTTTTGTAGACAACAGAGAAACACAAAAGATTTTCACGAAGTAACGTGAAGAGAGTGGATCTCAGGATGATCATTTTGTCTGTATGAGATATTGGAATTGGGAACGATATTTAGAATATGATGGGAGGTGGAAGGCCAAGTAAGAGTTAACATAAAGTCCTAAATGAAAAATTAAAAAGATACTGTATAAGGGTTGTGGGTATAGGGATGAGAAGGAGGGCCAGGTTCGTTATGAAAGGCATTTGCAACCAAATGGATAATTACAGATTTTAATGCCAAAGAGAAGGAAGAAAAGAACAGAACTGAGATAGTTGTGCTGAATGAATGATGATTCCATTTACAGGTATAAGAAGTCTAGAGAAACTGGGTATTTAGGAGCATAAAGAGTCAGTAGGGCATCCAGCTCAAGAAATATAACAAGCGGTTGGAAATGTGGCATTGGAACTTTGGAGGAACTGGGCCTTGTGAAGAAAACATACAAAGTTCTTAAAGGCAAGGACTGAGAGAAATGGAGAAATCTAAAAAGTACTTAATGACTGTTTCATTGACAGTGTTTAACATTTTAGAATTTCTCAGCTTTCTGTAATATAAAGCAACCATTTTTTTCCCACTAGTGACAAAAATATAAATGTAAACTCTCAGTCATTTATTTTAACTGATTCTTACCTGCTCTGCATTAAAACTATTGTTTGATATAGCCTGATGGGAAAAGTTAAAAAGGCTTTGATTCAGTCTTTATGAAGTTGTAAAGGTTTTGAGCCTCATAAGCCCGCTTTTCATCTGTCAAATGGAGTGCTATACCCAGGATTTTTAGGACGATTAAATGAGATAATGGTTGTAAATAACTTAGCACATCGCCTGTACCATAGCAAGGGTTAGATAATCATAGTATTATTGGCAGTTGTATAGTAGTATGTACTGTAAGATGGTAAATACATATCCTTGATTCCCAGAGACTGGAAAAATAAGAATATGTGTTAAATTTACTAGAAAGCTCTTAGATAAGGAAAATATGAAAAACCAATCCAAACATCACAAAACAATGTGCTCAACAACAAATCAACAAGAAATCTTAGTTGAAAGTAATGAGTTATTAACAAAAAATACTGCACAATTTCCTCTCTAAATGTTTTTAAGGAATAGCATTGATAAATAGCTGCTTTTATTATCTGTTATTCTTCTCAGGGGTTTCAGACAGCCCCATGCTTTCTGTAAGTTTCATTTTTGTGAGTATTATAATGACCTGCTGACTTAAAGTAATGAGATGATTTGAAGCCTTTGGGTGATTATCTTGCA
Organism: Crocuta crocuta; assembly: GCF_008692635.1. NCBI lineage: Eukaryota > Metazoa > Chordata > Mammalia > Carnivora > Hyaenidae > Crocuta > Crocuta crocuta. Next base: position 7,034,319 of record NW_027533089.1, on the reverse strand, counting down.
AATGAAGGTTAAATGTTTTGCTACAATATTCCATCCATTTGGAGATATAAACCATTTGGAGAAATTGTTTTAAAATGAAAGAGTGGCTCTTTTATAATTGTTTTGTCTTTAATTGTGTGCTATTTATTAGACGATGCATATTTTGAGTAGGAAAGTAAGTGTAAATGTATTTAAGAAGGTAGATAGGTAAGTACAAGAGTGTGTGTTGGTGTTGGTGTGTATATATGTATAAATAGGAAATTAAGTCTTAACTCATATACCCAAAGCAATGTAAATGGTAGAAAATATCTTACCATACCTTGTACTCGAGTGCTGCTACTGTTGTCATAGAAAATTACTGAACAAATATTAGTGCAGTCTGTGCTTGAGAGAATAAACATTAAATGTTCCCCTAAAGTATTTTCCAATTATCAATCAGTATATTTAAAACAAGGACACCATCTTTTACACACACACACACACACACACACACACACACACACACACACGTTCTGTTTAGAGGTTAAAAAATGACATATGTAACAACCAAAAGACAGGCTGCCTTCAAAAAATGATTCATGACATTGGAGAATGTATAATTGATGTGTGTGGTTGTCTGGATGGTAAAATAACAATGCTATCCATTAGAGATGAGAGCTCTAACAACTCAGGCAGGGAGGCAGTAGGTATTTTATAGGTCATCTGGGTTCCATTTGGATCTACAGGTTGCTATTTCTTCTCCATACTTGAAAGCATTTAATGGATTATTATAAAAAGAAAAAGATGGTATGCAATAATGGTTTAAATTGAAGCTCTGTGTGTATATCACCACTGTGTGACTCCTAAATGAGAGCTTCATTTTTAAAATTCTCATATGGCGTGCTTGAAAGTTTGCCAGCGCATGAAGGAATCAAAACAATGAATGCAGCAGCAGGAAAGAAGGACACAGAATGCTGGGGAGAAGTGGGGTTTCTTTCTTCCTTTCTTTCTCTCTTTTGGCATCCTTGACTATAAATAGTGAAAGTTTCTTTCTGGGTCCTTCTTCCTTTCTTTCTCTCTTTTGGCATCCTTGACTATAAATAGTGAAAGTTCATCCGAAAAGGAAACTGCAGATATTTCTGAACTTCAAATGAGGAGTAATTGGGCAGTGTTTTTAGAAAACACATTGATTCAGAAAATGGGGTATAAGGACGAAGCTTAAAACCACCACAAAACAAGCTGGGGGAAAAAGATCTTGATAGTAATTGTGGGTGAAAATCAAATCAAACAGCAACTCATCTGGAAAATACCTCCTCCTTTCTGAAATTGAGATAAGCTGCAGGGTGGAGACTCTCTTCTGCATTGTTAGCCATGAGTTTAAGAGTTTATTTCTGCTTCTAATGAGTAGTATTTTAGAAATGTAATGGAAGATAATTTTACTGGATTTCCCCGAGGAAAAGCCTTAGGCCAATTATACAGGCAGTCCCAGCCATTCTAGTATAATGCACACAATATACATGCATAGAAACGAGTATTTCCAGTTAAAATAAAATGCAATGGAATCTGAAGAATCAAAAGCATTGAAACCACAGAAGGTGGATCGGAAATGATGAAGTATTATTAAGATACTCTTAGTTTATGATGATGTATGCTCTAAAATAAGGCTCTCCAGGTTAGTCCAAAGGGATTGGCATTTCTAAGAGCAAACTTACCTCTCTGTGATTTACAAGTGGACGGGGGCAGTGAAGGAAGGAGACTGCAGCTTAAGTAGCTATTTCCTTAGTTCCCATATCAACAGGGCTCCATACAAAATATCTTCTGTTAAATTATGGTGTTGGCACATTTTGCATTTAGCAATTATAAATTGGTAACTCAGTGCTTAACACCAAAACACTGAAGGCTGGTTCCCAGTCTTCTAGGTAAGTGTGTGCCTTTCATTGGTACAGTTAGTGGCTCTTAGATGATTTTTGATGGAAGAGTTTGTTATTTTCCCCTTGAGTGTGATATTCATGAATGATATTTACTTTAAAAAGCATTTAATAATCTCACCGAGAATACAAAGATGAATGAAAAAAGACTATTGTTGCGGAAATCTGGTCTGGATCACTGGCGGAAGAACCAAGCGGCACAGCACGCGGAGATCTTGGAAGGGAGGAGGTTTATTTTACACCGGTAGGCTCAGAGGAGATCATTCTCCAAAGGTCTGAGCCCCGAACAAAAGCAGTCATTTGCTTATAAAATTAAAAGAAGCCCACCCATACCGGCAGAGGTGTTTAAAGCTGACTGGATGTATAGGGGTAGGGTGACTTGGGGTCATCACTACGCAGAGGTAGGGAAAGGAAGTGGGTTGGGGAGCACCTGGCCTGGGCAGTTTGGGCAGTTCGCCATTATGACCTACATGACCTCAAGGAGTTTCCCTTTATTTTCTCCATTACTATCTTAACCTCAAGTGTTCAGAACTTATGAAAGAATGACCTGCTAAATATACTATTATGGGATAAGTGATCTTATGTCTAAGACGTTGTGGGGCATAAAAGAGTGACTCAGTCACTGTGCCAAGGTTTTCTACAAAGGATGTGGAGTTCTGGGAGCTGGGTCTTGAAGGATGAGTAGAGATTCACTAAGTGAAGAAGTAGAGACAGGACATTCCAGATGGAGAAAGCCCGGGGCACTCAAACATACCCAGTGCGAGAAAACATGGGGTACACATGGAACAGCAAGTGGTTCAGAGAACCTGGCATATGGGGGGGCCTGTAAGACTGCTTTCAGGAGGGAGGCCAAGGCAAGGAGCTGGAGAAGCACGAGGAGAAGCTATGTGACTTGCTGAAGCATCTGTTGGTAAGGTATACACTGGTGAGGGGTTCTAGGCAAATGATCCCATTTTTGTTTTATAAAAGTAATCTTTTATAGAGGTTAGCTGTCGGAGGACAGCTGAAAGAAGAAAGGGGTGAGGAGTAGAGCAGGGGAGAAGAGGGAATGTGTTGAAAAAGATTAATATTGGTGAAGAGGAGAAAAGAGGGTCAGACAATTCAGAGAGTCTCAGTTTTTGTTTTGCAGATTTTCCTGTTAGGTTCTGTTTGAAAAGGTTGGGTCAGCTCGAACTGGTAATTCTTAGCATGGTAATATTGTATGAAAATGCAAACGACGGCTCAGTAAAGAACCTGGTTGGGGCGCCTGGGTGGCTCAGTCCATTAAATGTCTGAATTCAAATTCAGCTCAGGTCATGACCTCACGGCTCTTGAGTTTGAGCTCCAGGTCGGGTTGGGTCAGGCTCTGTGCTGACAGCTCACAGCTCAGAGCCCGGAGCCTGCTTCGGATTCTGTGTCTCCCTCTCTCTCTGCCCCTCCCCTGCTCATGCTCTCTCTCTTAAAACTAAATTTTAAAAATTAAAAAATAAATAAACATTAAGAAAAAGAAATAGCATGTTTATTAAAGGAAGTTGTTTAATTTGTTTATGCGGAAGCTCTATTGAAAGTAGGTGCAAATTCACAACCCCTTATTTGAAAGATGTGGGACCAGAAGAGTCTAGGATTTACTGGGTTTTTTTTTTTCTCTTCATGTTATGTTATATTATGTAATACTTGTGCTATGTTACATAATTTGCCAGCAGGTTCTGAGGTAGCATCTATTATCAAATACGTTAATATTTCTGTGGAGAAACATATGAATATTCCTGATAAGCAGTATAAACAAAAACTACTAAGAGCCTCTTCTCAATTAGGATCACACTTTAGGGGTGAAATTTGAGCCAAATTTATTTAAAATCTTAGTTTTTAGAACTTTGCAAGATTTAGGAATTAAAGAAGAATAACTGTGGACTCTATTTCACCTACCTATCTGGTTGGCCTGACAATTTTCAACTGGTGGAACAGAAAGGTGTCAAAATCAGTTTAATTTCTGGAAACTCCTTTGAGCTAGAAATGTTGATGGGAGTTTTAGAACTAAATATCTGTCTAGAAGGTATCATTACCAATCATGCCAAAATATACTGAAACCTGGATGTTAAATCTTTGCCTATAATCTTACCCAAGAAGTTACAAATAACTACCTACATATATGGACATTTGCTCTGTACTCAAATTTTCTGAAACATTCTGGATCAGAGAAAAAATATGGTGAATTCATCCATGCCTCTGGATGAAACTGTCATAAAAGTTGAAGCAAAATCAATGATATATGCAGGAAACAATTCAGTGAAAAGAAAAAGATCCATGAGTATTGAAGAGATACAAATAATAGTAAGAAATAACTAAAGGTAGGAATATTGGTATGAAATAAATTGATGAGTCAAATAAAAATAAATCAAGGATCTCATTAACTATCTAATTTAGTTTGGCACCTAACACATTGGATTGGGTATATATATATGCATGTGTGTGCCTGTGTGCACACTCACATAACTTTCCCAATTGTTACACATCAGAGTTGCTAGTTCTTAAATTAACTCAGTGCTCTTGAACTTCAGATTCCAAAGGGAATAACAAATGATATTCAGGATGAACCCAAGCTTCCTTGAAATACAATGTACTCTGACTGGTCACACTCATTCTTTTCATGTACATGTAGACTTTGAGTCTACTCCTTTCAGGTTTTCTTTGAAATGAATGGGTGCACTGGGAACAAGACAGGCACCTACTAGATTATTCCATAAGATGGCATCCAATTGTCTCATTTTTTATTAGTCTGGCCTTAAAGAAAAACATTTCTATAGAGGATTCTCTTCAGATCTGATACCAGTGGAATGTACTTTAACATAAATCTCCAAGACTTAGGGTTTCCCCCACCACTATGTTGCATTTGAAAGTAATACAGAGAAGGTTGAAATATGGCATCTCCCTTCAGAATACTCATGTGATCATATCGCTCCCCTCTCACAGTCTGGTGTCTATGTTCAGCAGGCACTGGTTAAAAGAAAACTGAGTTCTGTGTAATTTTAAAATATTCTTATCTCTAGATATTCCTAGTGATAGGCTGAACTGCAGAAAAGCTTTCACATTCCTCTTTCTCTGTAGTATTGAATGGATGGCAAGCAAAATGGAAATTTCCTCTTCATTTTTGGTTCAGTCCCCGTGATGAATTTAAACCCAGTGATTCTACTTGTTCATCTGATTCTCTAAGTCAGTGTGTGGAAACCAGAACTCATGGCATTGTGGCAGTTGAAAGGGCAAAAGAGAACTGTTTTAAGAACTTTCAGGAGAAAGCCTTCACTAGGGAGGGGAATCTTCCTTCTTGTTCCATGAGCTCAGAATAGCTGTCTTATCAGACATCTGCTTTACTGATGATGCAGATGGCACTAAAGAACAAGGGGACAGAATCTACTTCTTTAAGGAGTCTGGCTATTAATTTCTGTTCTCCGTGGAAGGTAGAAGAACAATGGATGGAATGACAAGAATAATTAAGAGACAGAGCATAAATTCAAATACTGCATAATGCAATCATTCAACATTGTTCAGCTAGCTATGGCTCCTTCCCTTGCTGCCTCTCCTTTTTCCCAATATTACTCGCTACCGTCATTTACTATGTTTGGACCTCTGGAATTTTCAGCTTTCTCTTTTATAACTCACAGGAGTTTCAGGTGCTTGCCTATTCTCTTTTTGCTTGAAGCAAAATTGAGTAAAGTTACTGAGACTAATAACAGCACATAATTAGACCTTTTGGCCTGGCCTTTCAATGCTATTGCGCATGTATTTTGTGAATATATGTAACATATAGCTAAACAATCACACAATTTCCTTTCTGCTAGAGGGGTGTTTTTCAGACATGCCTATTTTAATGTTTAAAATATTTGGAAATAACAGACACAGTCATTAATATAAACATGGATTAATAAATATATGTCTCATTATTTATCACACATAAAATGGAAAGTTTAGAAAATCTGTAGATAATCCCTAGTAATAGTTCATGCAATTTCAGGTTTCTTTTCTGCCAAGTCAAGCCTAGGTCAGAGATTTTATTTTACCCCTTTAACATTTCCAGGGCCAAGAATAAATTGGGTATAAATTTACCAAAAGAAAATACTATGATTTGTGCCTATGAAGGTGAAAAAAAAAAAAAAATCACAAAACCTTCCTGAATGGGCTTTGCATGCAGAAGGTACTTAATAAATGAAAGGATAGCAATGAATTCAGCAATAGAGCTCAGTATTTTGACTCTGGGAAATTATTTTACATGATTTCTTTCCCATATATTTTCAGATTAGCACATTGTGAGCGAATCCATAGCTGTTTGCTTCATTTCCTCTGTGCAATGATAGCTGAGAGAAGAATGGCTGGATTATATACAAACTCGACAGCAACAATGTATACACTAAGGCATAGGAATTCTTTTCTGAGATGTATACATTTTTTCGTTCCTGTAAACTGCCTGAATTCTGTGTCAGAATACCTAATATTTGTCACCTGTAAGAGTAAATACAGTGCTCAAAAACTGTATACTGATTTGCACACATCAGCTAGAGCTACAGTTAGATCCCAGCACACATTCGGAACAGTGGTTCACAGACTTTAACATACGTAAGAATAACCTGGTTTGCTTGCTAAAAATGCCCCTCAGGCCCCACCTAGGCACAAACTAGGACCCATGGCAGAAATTCTGTTTCACTGGGTCTGCAGCTACTTAAAAATTTGCATTTTAATAGACGTCTCCAGGTAATTCTGATGTAGCTTGTCCCTGGATAATACTCTGTGAAACACTGCTTTAGAGCTCACAGGCTACAAATAATCATTTGTTTCTTTATCCTTTCAAAAGAGTTTTTCATATTTGTATTTGAATGTCTGGCACATATGGGTATTTAACAATTACAAACACATCCCCATACAATGGAGGTACAGGAGGGCTCTGGAATCCAAAGAAATCACCATTACCCAAATGAGCAGGTGGCTACAGTGATGCCCAAACTATTATATACGTTTTTTTTAATTTTTTTAAAATAAATGACTAATCATCGTACACTAGGGATTTTTAACTAACGATACCATTTTTAGAAGGCAGACAGCAGTAGACAGTGCCCACCAAAAAGAGATACTGTATTGGTTTTGCATTCCTGGGGCACAAGAACTCCGCTTTCCTACTCTCTGCTTGGGGATGGCCAATAATTTCGTCTGTGATTTGGCAAAAACTGCCCTCAAATCAAAGTGTTAGAGGATGTAATCATGCATTCCATTTGATTCGCTCATTAGTTTTTCACCTGAGAGCCTCAGGTTCTGTCATTCCCAAGGTGAAAGAACAATGTTTCTTTCCGTCTCTTCCGCCCTCTCTCAACACAGAAAACTTGAGTGATCAGCTCAGTGTGACTCACAAGGAAGATTTCCTGTCAGGTGCACTGCAAGAGTATCTCTCGAGCTTTGATATGTCCCTTAACCCTTCCTATTCCTTTCTCTCACTACTCCCTTCCTTTTCTCCACCACCCTCCCTATAGAAGCTGTATTTGAAAGAAATAAAGAAAGATCAAAACAAAAGGTCCTAAAAATTCAACAATAGATTATTCATTTGCTCACAGTCAAGTCAGTAGTTTACACCAGATGGAGCCCAGTATCTTTGTGGATATTTCCTTCTTTTTATCATGAGTAGGGATTTGCACATGCCTACCTTTGAGATGTGAAGTATCTGTGAGCTTTTGCAGGCTTTCCTAGATAGACAGAGCAAACTCCCAACAAAAACAAGCCTTCTTCACAGATATAAACGAAAGGAGAATTGTTTTAAAATAAATCAAAGGAGAATTCAAAGTGGGAGGGAAAGTGAGCCTATTAATGACTAGTTTTTTCTAATTTTAACCACTGATGTTAAAATTCAAAGATTCTCCACAAGAGATGGTATCACTATGATTTCTATTTCCAGAGGTAGCACTAAGCTGAGAAAGGATGGGAGAGAGACAATGACTAAACAACAGCATTTTTTTTTTTTTAATGACAAGGTGAACATACAACATTTTTCTTTAAATTCAGCTGTTCTCTTTGTAATCACAGAGGTTTTGCCTCAGGATTGTCCAGAGTCCTCATGCTGCAGTGAGAACTTGAAGGCATTAGATTTCTCCTGTATTGCATTTTATTAATGGTACTTGGCCATGGATGCCCAGTTTGGGGCCACCTGTTATTATTGTGCCTTTGGTCTCTAGAAAAAAAAAATGCCTGAAACCAAGCATTTTCTAGGGGCGAGATCTAATAGCAATGAATAAAGCTATTTTATGATTAAATTAAATTGTTTTCCAGGGGGCTTAAAAAGTCCAGCCTCACATTTCATCTTACTAAAAACAAAACAAAACAGGGGCGCCTGGGTGGCTTAGTCGGTTAAGCGTCCGACTGTCGGTTAAGCGTCCGACTTTCGCTTAGGTCATGATCTCGCGGTTCGAGGGTTCGAGCCCCATGTCGGGCTCTGTGCTGCCTGCCAGCTCAGAGCCTGGAGCTTGTTTCAGTCTGTGACTCCCTCCCTCTCTGACCCTTCCCTGCTCACGCTGTCTCTCTCCCTCTCTCCTAGAAAAAAAAAAAATTAAAAACAAAACAAAACAAAAAACAAAAACCACACACACACACACACACACACACACACACACACACACACACAACTCATGTGCAGCTACTCTTCCATGTGGAATTAATCATTCTCAAGGCACTTTCCTGTAATTCTCGTGTAGTACTCAGCGTACCTTAGTGAGGTAGTTAACATTCCCATTACAGGAATGAGGAAACTAAGGCTCACAGAACTGCAGGAGAAGAAAAAACCCTCTATTCTCTTAGGCTCAGTTATAGAGTGCAGCAAATTAAACTGACAAAATACAGATTAACAGAAGAAAAAGGACTTTACTTACATACATGCAAGTCACACATGGTAGATGAGTAACTCGCAAGAATGGTTAGAATCTGAGGCTTGTGTACCATCTTAAAAGGTGAAGAGGAAGAAGAATGGCACATATGGTAAACAAAAGATTCTTTTGGCAAGATAAATGGATTTTCAGGAGAAGAAACAGGAGATAAGATCATTTGTGATGTTTGTCTACAGAGGTATGAGTGCTCCTTTCTTCTCCATAAAATCTCCCTGGAGAAAAGATTGGGAGTGGGTGTTTTTCACATTCTCCCTTCTGGGAAGAGATCTACCCCGAAGAGGAAATTACGGCAGCATTACTTCCCAGAAATTGCTGCTCTTAATCAGGTTAAGGGAAGCTCCATGGTTTCTTTCTCTCTCCCTTCTCCTTCTCCCTCCCTCCCTCCCTTCCTTCCTTCCTTCCTCCCTCCCTCCCTCTTTCCCTCCCTTCCTTTCCCTCTCTCAGGTCTCCTTCCTTCCTGCAATTGTTGAATCTCCTATGTTTTCAGCTTAAAATAATCTGTGTGCCATAGTGGCATATTTTGGGGTGGCACATTCTGACGCCCTTCAAAAGGTAAGTTATTTAAGATTAAAAAGCAAATTAAAAAAATTATGTTTATTTACTTCTGAGAGAGAGAAAGAGAGATAGCACACAAGTGAGGGAAGGGAAGAGAGAGAGGGAGACACAGAATCCAAAGCAGACTCTAGGCTATGAACTGTTAGCACAGAGCCTAACACGGGGCTCGAACCTATGAACCTCAAGATCATGATCCCAGCTGAAGTCAGATGCTCAACCAACTGAGCCACCAGGGTGCCCTTCAAAATCAAATTTATAACAAACTAAACCACAAGTAGGTCTACTGATTTCCATTCTAAAATTCTTTCCATATTCTAAACGGCAAGTAAGAAAGGGGAAAAGGGAAGAAAAAAGACTGCGGGTGGCAGAAATTTTTCTAGCTTTGTAAACAAAGAAGAAAACGTTCTCCTAAGAACAAAAATTTTAAGGGCACTTGGCTGGCTTAGTCAGAACAGCTTGCAACTCTTGATCTTGAGGTTGTTGAGTTTGATTCCCATGCTGGGGGTAGAGATTACTTAAAAATAACTAAATAAATAAAGTTAAAAAAAAGAATAAAAATTTCAATCCCCCCAGTTTCATGAATGTATTCCTGAAAATTAACTTGAATATTGATGACCAGAGTTGCAAAACAGACTAATAGCCACTGTTTGATCCCAGAGAGCCACAGTATAATGTACGAAGTCGTGATTGCGATACCCCTGCTTTGGGTAACCAGACAGGTAAAAACTTTCCAGGGTTTCTGAACCTGTAATCCTGTCATTCCAGTAGTTCTCTCAGAGAGGCTGTGCCAGAAAAACTGGAGAATAGCCCCCATATTTAAACCTGTCCCCCAAGAGCCTTATTTATCTGGAACACATGAGTGAGCAGACTTTTAAAATCTCTTCAGAGTTTACTGTAAGCCTCCTCTCACATACGCAAGTCTGTTATTGGCCCTGCCCCCCCCCCCAACACACTGCTACAGAGAAACTGAGGACAAATGAAGACTTCAGGGAAGTTAGACCAGCCAAAGGGGCATCCGCTGGCATTGACACTAGATTACGTAGGGAAGCTCATGAAGCCCAGTTATCCACTGGCTTCTAGAAGAGTGGCACTCATGGTGAAGGGCATGCTGTGTGAACAGTCACATTGTAAACACTCTCCCCTATGGTTGCACTGAGAGTAATGTACAAGCCAGAAAGCAACACCATACTGTAGATAATATCATCATTGATCAGCTGGTGAGTAAAACATTCCATGTGATGTAGGAAGGGTGATTTAGGGATGTTGTTTATTCTACTATCTACTGGACCCCAGCCTATTTCTGCCTTTGTGATCAGCCATGACTTCAACGTAGGATGCTCTTCTCCTAGGCATTCACTTGGATAATTATATCACATTTATCAACGCTTTATTCAATTTTTAACATCTTAGTGAGGCCCACCTGACCACTCTTAAAAATTCTAATTCCCGGGGCGCCTGGGTGGCTTAGTCGGTTAAGCGTCCGACTTTTGCTTAGGTCATGATCTCGTGGTTCGTGGGTTCGAGCCCCACGTCGGGCTCTGTGCTGACTGCCAGCTCAGAGCCTGGAGCCTGTTTCAGAGTCTGTCACTCTCTCTCTCTGACCCTTCCCTGCTCACGCTGTCTCTCTCTCTCTCCTAGAAATAAATAAAACATTTTAAAAAAATTTTAAAAAAAAGTCTTAAAAATTCTAATTCCCACTCAGCTACCTCAGGATTCTCAGTCCACCTTACTTTCATCTACTTTTTCTTTTGTCTATACTAACTACCACGTAACATTCTATCTATCTATCTATCTATCTATCTATCTATCTATCTATCTATCTATCTATCTATCTATCCTCTTATTTTTTAAGTGTGTTTCCTTAATGTCTGTGTCCCCCTAAGAAATAAGCTAAATGAGACTGTTGCCTTTTACTGTTCCTTGTTATATTGTAAGTACCCACAAGTGCTCAATAACTATTTTGTTGAATTAATCAGTCCATGAATAAAGAAGTTGTGAATTTGACATTTTTAGAAAAAATAAATATTTGAATAATGAAGACCACTTGTACATATACACAACAATAACTGATGTGTATAATGCTAATCTTAAAACATGTGAATGCTTAATAGGTTTTCAAAAGATTTTCTTTATAAAATATTTAACATTTTTTAAATTGCCATTTTGACTTATCTGGAAAAATAACTTCCATATTGTATTGGGACATCCTTTGACAATAATATTAGCTTATAAAACCACACTGACAATGTGATACAATGGAATATGAATTGAAATTGAAGACATGACTGCATTCAAATTTTTATTCCATTACTTTACAGGTAACTTACTTCAGACAACCTTCCTTTCTTTTTCTTTTTCTATCCTTTCTTCATCCCCTCCTTTTACTCTNACCCACGAACAGCGAGATCATGACCTAAGTGAAAGTCGGATGCTTAACCGACTAAGCCACCCAGGCGCCCCACAAGAAGTTTTTTAAAAGCAATGGAAAAATAAAGTTAGGATAGTGAGGCCAGATTAAAAAAAAAAAAAAACTGCACAGAAAGATAGATCTTAGGGGCACCCAGGTGGCTTAGTTGTTGAGCATCCTACTTTGGCTTAGGTCATGATCTCATTGCTCAGCTCAGGTCATGGTCTCAACTGCTTGTGAGTTCAAACCCCATATCGGGCTCTGTGCTGACAGGTAGGAGCCTGGAACCCACTTCAGATTCTATCTCTGTCTCTCTGCCTCTCTCCCCATCACATCTACTCTCTCTCCTTCTCCCTCTCCCTCTCCCTCTCTCTCAAATAAAAATGAACATTTAAAAATTTAAAGAAAAAGAAAGGTAAGTCTTAGAGCCCTATTCTGACTAAGATGGGGCATTACAAAAAATTAGATTTGAGTGGCCAAAAACTGGAAGCATGATCAGATATACATTAGGCAAAAGCAGTCTCAATGCTAACATTTATGGATCCCAGGACAAGCTCCACACAGAAGCCCATACGTGTCCAAATAATTAAAAGTTAAAAATACGTCCAGCATTTTAAGTAAATTATGCTTTTATAATTTAACAAAAACACCGTCAAATAACAAAACAGAAAAATTTTAACATACTACTCTTAGATACATTAACATTCCTGAGTCACCAGATGCAACAGTTGTGAATACTCTGCTAATTCATGCATTTCCCAAGAACCATGAATTGCCACATGAAGAAAAAAAGAAAAATGGATTCTTGGTACACCTGAGAAATGCTACTTTGTCAGGCAAGAATCTACTGCCTATATTTAACTGTCAAAGCTCACCATGCCAGTGCTGAATCTAGATGGTGAGTGACAGAGACACCAAATAGTCCTTAGAAATTTAGTATTTGTGTTGGGATATGAATGGCTCACTAAAACATGAGGCCCAGAGCTCAGATCTCTCTTGCTGGGTTTAATGACCATACTTCATTAAAGATATCAATATCTCCAGAAAGAAAAATCCAGATTAGAGATTTCTACTTTAAATCTTCAAAAGGACATCCTGAGTGATATCATCTGGTGATTTCCAACCTAATCATTCAAATAGCTTCGGAGATTCAGATTTAGTAGATCTGGGGTAGTGTTTAGGGATCTGCGGTTTAAAACCACTTCAAAGATGATTCTGATAAGTTGCTGATGGCAGTAGTGGACAATTTCCTCCATGATATTCCTGCATAGTAGGAACTGTCACCTTGATAGAGCCATTTTTTTCTCATTCAGAAATTAGGGATAATAATGCTGCTGCTCTTTACATGGCAGGGTTTTAGATATTATGTTCACAAAAGAAGTGTGTGCCACAAAGAGCAGATATTCCATGAAAGTTAATTAAATCTCTGTGTCTGAAGCATGTGAATCTCATTAGATTTTAGGATATGGATTATTTATGTTTCACCTTTCCTTTCAGTGATTGATGAAAATTAGTTTTAGAACCTTGTTTACAACTCCTGCTTAGGAGGAAAAGCTTCTTGTTTTGAAAAATTAGGACAGAACATAAAAATTCTAACTTAGGCCACCTTTTATATGTACCTCTTCTATTGCATTATTACTCCTAGTTACTCACACCAAAACTTTGAATATTCATATAACTTCATAATTTAATCTTATCTCAATATGGTCAATAAAAATGTTTCTATTACAGATTGGTATCTGTTGTAGAAACTTAGATGAACTAGATCATCAAAGAGAAGAAAGGATATATCATGAATAATCTCATTCTTCAAAAATGATCACCGATCTATTTGGATAAATCATTCCAAATTCTTTCCTGTAAAATATTTATTAGATATACATATTTATTTTTTAAAGAGATCATAATATACACATTTTTTGGAAAATGCTTTCTGTTTAATACTGCATTAGGCCATTTTTCTCTATGTTTTCATTCAAATAGTTTGCATGGTCATATTTTAATGGCTGCATGATAATCAACTATAGAGATACTGTAAAATGTATTCAACTAATACCAAGCTGTTAGACATTGAGATTTTTTCTTTTCTAAACAATGCTAGTTGAACATGTGTATACATACACATTTGCCTATCTGTCCAATTATTTTCATAAGCTTACCAGCAAGAGAAATTGCTGCCATGATGTCTAATTGTTTCCAAAAAGTCATGCTTCTTCAAATTTGCAACATATGACTACCAATGAGAATTTTCTGTCTGATAAGCAACAGATGATTGGTCTTTGATATGCATTTCTTTAATGGTTAATAAAGAAATATTTTTCTTAATTTATCAATCATTCTTGCATTTTTCCTTTTGTGAATTAACTCATATCATTTGTTCATAAAAAAAAGTTTATCACTCAGTGTTTTTTGTTTTTATTTCTAAGATAGATTTTTGTATGTAAAAATGCCTAACATTTTTAGCTAATGGCAAACTCTAGGTAGAATTTAAGGATCAAGGGCCTAAGCAATATATGGCCTAAGGGCTTTTAAAATAGAATATCTATTGCATTGAAACCTCTAGTTATGGCTATCTAAAATTTAGGAAACTCAGCTTTAATCAGTTACTTTGTTATTTAGTTTAGCCCATTATTTCAGCCTCCCTTTTCTTCCACATTTGACATCCCTACAGCTTATTCTGCTGACTCAGTACCACCCTCAGCAGTGCTAGCTGTCAATCATTGACACTTCCAAAGAAAAGCTGACTTGGTGTAAGATAAAAATGCTTCCTTAGATGGTTAGATCTCACTACAGTAAGGGGGTGGGGATTGAAATCAATTAGAATATATGCACAAAATAAGATGGAAGTATTGAAAATTTAAATGAGTCTTAGGGAGAGAAAATCTGCACTCTTAAGAGAAAGAAAATTAAGAGTTGAGGTTTAATTGTCAAAAAGGAGGAAAGTAGAAAAAAAATAGAATAATGATCAGAACAAAAAACAGGAAAGAAAAAATTCTATTGGCAATATTGTAATGTGGAATGAGGGCTATTTAGGGGGTTTGGTGGGGAGCTGGTACTAAGATTCATGAGGATTTTTTTTTCTACCTTGAAATAAACCATTGGAATACTTTGTTAAGTCAAAATAGCACCAGAAGGTTGTAACCTCTTTGATCGATAGAAAACTAGTTTTCCATAAAACAGGTTTTCTATTGACCGGTGACATCATTCTCATTAATAAGTAAGCAGGGTGTTTACTCAACATGCATCAACATGCACTCACAGTATTTTATGTTTTGTAGTGGACACTCTTGGCCCGTGGGTAAAAATGGACCCATGAAATACCTCATTCTCATTTGCTTCTCTATGTCCCAGAGGAAGACAGTAGTCCAGAAAAGCCCCAGACTCTTGTTAATACTTAAGAGTGCAACATTAGTAATTGTAGTATAGAACAAACCTTGCTTCCAATTTGCTCTAGGATAATTCACACTTAGGTGTAACAATAATCCCTGTCCTTGGTCTCTGGCTTTTAACCCAGAAGGTGTGAATAATTTTACAATAACTCACTGGATGTCATGTCTGGAAGCAGAGTAAAAACAATCTTTCACACAGTAAGTTTATGCTTGTTCTTGGCTATGCTTCTTGGTAACTGATGCCATGTAGCAGGGGGGAAAAGAATAGCAATCAATAACGTGGACATTTGGTAAAATAACAATTATAATGATTTTTGTAGAAAAAAGGGTGATCCCATATACATGACATTTACCATTTATTAAACACAATGCACAGTCCTGCAGAGGTTTCTTTATGGCATCACTCATCTAGTAGTGTCGAACAAAAAGGAAATAGAAGTAGCTTATATATGTGCGCTCAAATGCTACATGCTTTGTTCTTAAGTGGTAATTTATAATATGTTATACATTCTTTTCTAAAATGGAAAGTTCTCTGCTCTAGAACTACTTTGGATGGAGTGAGCCAGTTCCCAAAGTCTCCTGCTGTGGGGCTTACCCTCAAATGCTGTTGAACATATTGCATGAAGCCAGTGCATAGAGCTGGTAGCAAATATTTATTTGCAAATTTAATATATTGTATGTACCATTTTTCTACTTGCAAACTTTTGGAGGAGAAATGGCCCCTAAGCAGTTTTCTAAGACAGCTTTAGATCCCAACAGTATTATACAATGCTACAGTCTTTTTATGATTTGCATTAGTATCGTTATACCTGTTCCTGACATCCAATGTTTTCACTTTTAATCCTTCAGTAATGATAGTAAAATAGCCCCAAAAGTAAACAGCCTAGACATTGGTTTTGCTAGTTATTTTTTAAGTATTTAGTCTCAGGCTCTGATAACAGAAAAATTTTCACCAAAAGTTGACTAGATCTTCAAGGAACTCAGTTTCCTTGTGAATTTAAATGGAGTAACCAAGCAGGCAGCAGGTGGCCATCACCCCAGGATAAGCATCGAACTCTCAGGTTTCTGCTCAGGTCATGATCTCATGGTCGTGGGATCAAGCAAGCTCCAGGCCCACAGTGCAGAGCCTGTCTGTGATTCTCTCTTTGCTCCTCCCTGCGCGTACACTTGCTCGCTCTCTCTCTCTCTAAATAAATGAGCTTAAAAAATAAAATAAAAAACATGCAGATTGTTTCTAGGAGAATTTTCAAACTTCTGGAATTGTCATTTTAATGGTTTTCTGGGTCTTTTGTTTTTAACTTTTAGTTCAATTTATTATTTTCTGTTTCCAAGTGATTATTTTCGACTTAATGGAAGTTGGTATTGTTTATGTCTTAGTGATAGCCACATGCTTGAACAGAATCAATTTAGAAATATTAATGATGAATTTGTACTAGATATTTACTATAACCTGTTATCTGCAAATGGCAGTACCTACAAATAATTTGGGAAATTCATGTACTGACACAGGGAATTAATTATCAGATTTTTGGGGGGAGGCTGGGTGGCACAGTCAGTTAAGCGTCTGACTCCTGATCTCAGCTCAGGTCTTGGTCTCAGGTTCATGAGTTCAAGCCCTCCAATGGTCTCTGCACTGGCTGTGAAGTCTACTTAGAAAAAATCAGATTTTTTTGTACTGCTAGGAATGTGTGATGAAAGAAGTTGCAAGATGTTGAACTACTGGATAAAGTCCAAGTATTTTCCCATGACAGGCCAGCTCCTCCATGTCTGGCCTTTGCCTGCCTCTTCGGTCTCATCTGTGTTCTTATATTCTCCGCGTTTCATATATTCTCCGCATCTGTGATGTTGAACTACCTGTAGTTACCTGAAAACGTCAAGGGGTTTTATAACTTCATTGCTGTACCATGGTGTTTTTCTTTGCCTCAAATCCCTTTGCTTTCTTATTTGCCCGGTAATGGTGCATTCATTATGGGAAATCTTGCTTTCTGAAAATATCTCTTATTTCTTTAGCCCTTGGGACAGAGTTCATAGTTCTGTCTGCTCCTTCTGTCCTTTGTACTCCCAACACTGCCAATATTGACATTATTTCTTTACGGAGGTACTCTTCACCTGTAGACTGAAAACTCCTTGAGGGAAGAGCCAGTGCGTTAGTCATCAGCTTCACTTGAAACAGCTGGACACTTTAATATGTGCTTATTGAACAGAATCACTTGGATAAAGGTGTTTATAAAACAAAATCTCTTTCTTTTTGTCTCTCTGTTTCTTTAGTTCAAAAGCTAGAATCTGAAGCCCTCAGTATCTGTGTGTAGAATCAGCTGCTTTTTATTACCTTTTGGAGATGATCTAAATTTAGAGATTACTAGCTTGGGTTGGGCTCAGAGAGATATCTTAGATGATGTTTAGAGAGCTTTCACCATCATCTAAATAACTAAACTAGAACTGCTGCTAATGCACTAATATAAATTAGAGGCCTTTGTAATAAAGTGTCTGACAGTACTTTTTTTTTTTTTTTCAATCTTTGGCTGTTGAAAACTTTAAAGCTCACTCTCCCTTCTTTCCCTTTCTGCTCCACTTGTGGGCAAGTGGGTAAGAGAGGCCCGGTGCTCCTTCCTTTGGCATCTATTGAAAGTGCAAACAATGTACTGGAAATCTTGGCCAGGCCACACCTCCTAAACACCATAAAAACCCCACTTCTGTGTCTTTTCCATGCCCTAGAAAGCCAGGGACTTGCTTAGACTTGCTCATGAATCACCTTGCTTTCGCCAAAAAGCCGCATTACAAGTGTAACAAACTTTTCTGTATCTTCTTGATGTGTGTGTGTGGTGTTAATCAGCCTCAATAAACCAAATTTTGGGTGGGAGTCCATCCTGATTCTGCCTGGTATCTACAAAACAGAATCGGTCTCGATTACAATAAATTTCAAGGATAAAGGCCCTGGTAAATGATACCCACCAATTTTATATCTTCCCGTCGTCCTTTTCATTTCCTTCATGTTTCTCTTGATCAGGGTAATAGTGTTGTGAGTTTTAGATGCAGTTCAAAATAATGACATGCATTATAACAACTTCCTGTCTGTCAGGCAGGGTCACAGAATTGACCACATGCTCTTGGATTAAGTCATGTGGTCATGTTGGTCACATTAAAACGTCCAATTATAGCTGTTAACTGCCTTTCATAATCATCTTTATTTCCAGAGGGGAAAATATATTATCACTGAGTAAACCCCAGTAAACATTTTTATGCTCAAATTTCTTAGCCTCAATGAAATAACATAGTTTTTGGTAAAATCCTAACATTCTGGTATTTTATATCAAAATAAACAAATCACTCTTTACTCTTATGTTTTCAAAAGAGAGGAAAAAATACTTTGAATACTTTATGTAATGTTTAAAATGTATTTTTCCTGAGGTTAATGTTCTCCCCAAATTACAATTCTTTCTCTATTTCAATTTCTTGGATTTGACTCAGATATCACTTATATTTACTGAGTGTGTACCTTGTGCTGTGCTCTATCACACATGTATTATTTTATTAATTTTCTTGTTTGAAATTGAATTCAATGTAGCGTAGATATTAAGTAGTGATAGTAATTAGTCTCCACATCTATCTCCAAAATCTCACTCCTTCCCACCCCTATTTCTTAGAGATACAAATCTACAGTGGGATTTCTCAAAAATACAAAATTTCCTTAGGAGAACAATCTTTTACATTTCAATGATTCTTGTGGCTAGAATGAGATCTTCCTCAGGTCAAAGACTACAGATCATTTGGAGGCAAAATGTAGCCAGGAAGCTAAATTTCACAGTCCAAATCTACAAAATATCAACAGGCCTTGTTTTAAATTAGGAGACAGTCCTATTAGGTAGGAGCTCCGACTAGGACCTGACATACAGTCAGAGCAGCAGGAATTGCTCTGAGCTTTCCAAGGAGAGAATTATAAACCAGCAGCAGAGAGCAGTATGGAGCCATTTTTAAAACCAGAGAACCAGGAAGGAGCACCGAGGAACCCAGAAAGTGCTGGGGGAGGGGGGAGAAAAGGTTCAAAAGCTGTCCAAGGTCTTGATTATGGTTTTTCTCTTTATATATGCTCTTTTCCTATACAAACAGCAGGTCCATGCTTTGGATGAAAACTTATACATATTTTTCCCTCCTGCTGTTCTTGCTTGCTTCTTCTTCAGTAACGTGGTTTTATTTATTTCTTTTGGAGGGGATATATATATATATATATATATACACATATATACATATACATAATCATATATACATATATATATGATTTTTGTAACTAGTCTTCAACCCTGTTTAGGAAGAATGAATATTGAACTAAGTTGTGTTGGCTGCAGTGCAATTCCATGCAGGATATATTAATCTATATTTTATATGCAGCCTGGAAATCCACAGCTTTCACATTCTTAGATAAGCTTACAGATACAGTGTATCTACATGCTGATTCCCTCTAATATTTTCTCTTCAATTCCCCTTGGTAACTCTTTGAGTTAGAGGATGTTATTATATTGTTGATCTCAGTTTGGTTAAATTTCTATCCAATTTAAGTCTGGATCAAATGCAGTATTTGGAGAGTAAGCAGTGTGTGTGAACACAGAAAGCACTCTCTCTGGCCCCGTCATACTGTCTGTATCTGAGTGTGCCTTCATTTAATTAAATGTTCTTTTTTATATATATAAACAGAAACATCTATTTATGCCAGTGCCCTGCAAATGACACAATCTGCTGTTCTTGTTTCCCTGCCATCATCGCAAAATGCCAACCTTTGAGTCACATTAGCCTTGGGCATCCAATATAGGTGATCTTTTCAAAAAGCCAGGGCTTTTCTTTCCTGTTTTCAAAGTCTGTCTGGGTGATTGCCACTGTGTGCTTTCTCTCTCCCCCTCTGTGTGTGTGTGTGTGTGTGTGTGTGTGTGTAGCAACAGGGAGGGTCAGTGTCAAAGAAATGGGGCTCTAAGAAACTGGATTAAGCATTTTCATAATGGAACTCTCCTGTCTGGTGTTCAGTTTATTACTCTCTTGATTACTGGGTATTGTTTGGTAAGGGATGGGTCGAAAGAGTTGCTGGGCTCGTCATTTCCACTAGGTAATCTTAAATAACAGCCTGAATTTCTCAGTGATGGGAGTGAATTAAAAGGTTATGCCACTCCTTAAGGCCACCTTCTGACCATGTAAGCACTGGACAGCTTTTCCAACAACAAGCGAATTTTGAGAACAAAAACAGATCATCTCTTCAGGCACATAAACTTGGATTTTAAAGAAAGATGCCACGGCATTTTTCTATCAAGAAGGTTAAACTCATAGGATTGTACGAAAACACTCATTTTACCCCTGCTAACCTGTAAAGATTCCATTTTGCTTCATTTATCTTCTCTCTTACCCTATGCTAAACCATCCCTGGCTTCGATGAAAGAATCATGTCTCCATTCATTTCCTATCTTGCTGAATTGCCTTCACATTTCCTATCATCTGCACATAATCCTATTCTCTCCATTATTGTCTTAATACCAAGAACAGCACAAGATAATGGATAGGCACTGTAATAACAGCGTGGCCTGTAGGAGCCCCTCCAGGGAAATATCTTTGATGCTGGTGGAATATTAATGCATCCTAGGTCCCTGATCTTCCTCTTTCACTTCATCTTCTGTTTTCTAAACTACATAATGACTTTCATATACATGACAAAAGCATTAGAACAGAAAAAGCCTCACAGATGAGCAGCAGGGCTGTGTGATATTAAGAAGTCCTATTCTTACTTCTTTGTACAATTTTTGACCACCATCTGAGACTGTATGCGCAGGTAATTTCTGATTTGAATAGATACTAGTGGAGTGAAGCATAATCATATTGTGTTAATGCAAAGGCCCATCAAAAGCACTGCATGAAGATAAATTAAAATATAATTCTTCAATAATGCATTTGTCCATAGGATGATTTTGGACAGATTAAAAACAAACACCTTGATATCACTTAGACAAGTGAGCGGATTGTTTCCAGGGAGGCTAATCAGCAGCAGATTATGAATGGGCCAGTAAATCAAAGCCGCCTACATTAAACCTTGTAGATTAGGTTATAGTTACAATTTGTTGTACATAATTTTTCAATAAAAGGGAAAGAATTGATTTTTTCCTAAGCATAAATAATATAGCCTAGGAAAATTCTGTAGCAAATAACAAGAAATAGAATGTCAGAGGAAAACAACTTGGTGGCAGAGTGCCAACAGCCTTTAATTGCTCTGAGTAAGGTACGCATCCTCAAAAACTTCCAAGAAATGCAACTTTCAAAACTCTGCCTTTTCTCCCATTTGTTTACCCCTGCCCCTTTGTGCGAGTGGTCACTGTATTTCCTGCAAAAATGTTTATGAGTGAGTTAAGAAGCTTACAAAAAGTGTATGCATCCAAGCCATTTTGAAAAGGGATGAATAAAAAATGTCCCTGACATTTCCTTGAGCCTTCAAAGGAAAGATCACAGGTTTTCTGTATGGAGAAAATGTAGAAAGTTGTTTGTAGAGGCTTCTTCTTTTGTAGATGACTTTCCTCCTATTTAAATGACATAAGAAGGGATGAGACCTGAATTTGTCTGTTGAACATACCATTTTTAGTAATTCCATAAAAAAGCCACTGGGCTGGGTTGTGGTTTGGGGGATTTCTGGTGTGTGTCTATAAACATTTACCATGCATTGTTTTGTTCCCGGCACATGGTTAGGCAGCTGGTTACAAAGATGATCAATATAGACACGTTTCTCCTGCACTTAGGCAGCTCATAGTCTAGAATCTTATAGATAAAAGCTACATTCATTAATTTATTGGACAGGAAATCTGCCATGTGGCAGGAACTGTGTTAGATGCAGTGAAGGACACCGAGGTAAGGGAGACATGGTTCCTCCTCCTGAGCCATTTTCACTTGGCAAAAGAGGCACCTGTGTACATTTACAGTCTTAATTGAGGTTAACCATCAAATGTGTTACGAAGAGAGATGGAAGTAAAATGCTAGCAGATTCAGAGGAGAGAATAACTTCAAGCTTGAGGAATTAGTGACAAGGAGAGGATTGTGGAAAGGGTGGCATTAAAAGTATCTGTAGGATTTAAACCAAAGGCATTCGTGGGGAGGTGGAAAGGCACTTACGGGAAGGAGACAACATGAACAGAAACATGAAATTCATCTTTCAGAAATTCATCTAAATGGATAAGAAGGTAGAAGATAGTGGTAGATATAATTATTTGATGTCAGATGACAGAACATCAAAGATTTGGTATCTTTTCAGTCAGTGAAGGAGAATTATTGAAGGATTTTGTCCACTGGAGTGTGATTAACAAATGATTGATATGACAGTGTTGTGTATCTTGCAGAAAATAGAGGAGAGACTGGAGATGGGATAACGAGCTAGGAAGTCTCCAAAATAATGCAGGTAAGAAACCCAAAAAGCTCAAATAGCAGTTATCTAGCAGAAGAGTTCAATGCAATTATGCCCAAAATAATAGAAATTTTTAAAAGCTTCATTATTTTGTAATGATAATATGAATAAAAGGAAGGTCGGCCAGGATTCTAAAAACATAATATTAAACACAATAGTTCTGGAATTTCTGTGAGAGTTGTTCTTGAAAGAGCGAAAATCAGCACTGGGGTGAACAGGGCTTGCGCCTTCAGAGAGCACTGGGGCATATTTTCTCATCAGCAGGTGTAAATCTCTTGGCAAAAGGGAAAGACTTTCCTTGTTTCTTTTCCCTGGAGTGCTGGTCTCAGAAAAGCTGTGTCTTAATTCAGTTTACAAAGTTTCATCCAAACCCAGCTTGGTAGCCATGAAAGGGGTTTTATCTCCAGGGAATGGAACAGAATTAATCTAAAATGATCAACTCCAAGGAGAAAACTAGTGCCCATGAGAACCTATCACATGGCTGTCTGACCATTTTAACTTCATTTAAAAATAGCACAACCCTTGCTGTTTAGTGTGTTTCAGAGTGTGGAAGAGATTAATGATGGACTGAGATAGTGTGGCTTCTTTAAAACCCATCTTAAAGAAGAAAAAATGATTTAACATGCAACTTCATGGCACCAAACTCTAGAAACTTAAGTCCATTGCTTTAAAATCCATTACAGACAACATTATTGCATTTGCTTGATATTTTTTCCCTTCACAAGTCCTGCTTTGTGACCTAGACACGTCATTTGTAATGTGGGTGATAATGGAACTAAATGCTTAAGACAATGTGTGGTATTTTCTACTAGGCTCAATGGCAGAATGTTCCAAAAACCATTTCATTTTCAATGCTAAATGCTTTGGGTTTTAGACAGCTTGGCCTCTCCTGCTTCCACAGTCTGATATGAAGAACTGGTCACATCCTCTTGAGGTAAGAGGACACCAGCCTATTTTGTCCCCCTTTCTCCCTCTCCTTTCTGCCATGAGCCTAGAGAAGTAAGGAATGGCCTCAAGCTTGCTCCTTGTGAAAGAAGCCCCATTCTTTCTTCTTCCGTGCCCTCTCTTTTTCCAGAGACACCCTCTTCTTCCACCTGGCAGCTGGCTTTGGAGGGTACCCTGTTCAATGTTTGTGTACTAATCCTCAGTCTTCATAATAATCCTAAGTATACTATAATCATTATCCTCATTTTACTTGATTTTTCATTTTTAAAATTTTAATACAGTTCACATTAGCGTGCCAGGTTCGTTTCAGCTCTATGACACTCAGTGCTCACCCCCAGAAGTGCTACCCTTAATGCCCGCCACCCATTTAACCCACCCTCCCACCCNCACCTCCAGCAGCCCTCAGTTTGTTCTCTGTATTTAAGAGTTTCTAATGGTTTGCTTCCCTCTCTGTTTTTATCTTACTTTTCCTTCTCTTCCCCTATGTTCATCTGTTGAGTTTCTCAAATTCCACGTATGAGTGAAGTCATATGATATCTGTCTTTCCCTGACTTACTTATTTCACTAACTAGAGGGTGTCATTATCCTTATTTTAAAGATGAGGAACCTGAGGTAAGAAGAGGTAAAGTCACTAAAATGACTGAACTTCACATGATCCAGAACTCTCTGGCTCCAATGCCTGTAATCTGAGCCACAACACTATGCTACCTCCTCAAACTGAACCATATATTTATTTAATGAACCACTCTAGGGTCGTGACCTACAGTTTGAAAAATAATGAACGAGAATATACTCAGGGGAGGGTGAGGTTGATGAATGAGATGATTAGAATCTTCCACATCATTTGGATAATGGCTAAAGGAACTGGAAGTATAAACTCATGAGTGGTTTGCAACTTTCTTCAGATATCTGAAGGCTTGTCTGGGGGTAAGAAGAAAAGTTTAGAAATTGTTCTTTGTGTCTTAGAAGATAAGATCAATTCTGCAGGCAGGAAAGGTCCACAGAAAGCAACAAGTTTTAACTCAGTATTACAGAATTTTCTAATCATTAGACCTGTCTAAAAGGACAGCGGGGTCACTTATGAGGTTATGAATCTCCTTTCATTTAGTCAGTAATTTTTGAATATCAAACCAGCTATAAGGCACTTTACTAGGATAGAGCCAGCAAATCCTATGTTCTCATGCATTTCCATTCTAGTGGAGTTAAGACAGATAATAAATATAACTGGCTGTATCTGTGTGTATAAAGTATATAAATAAATACATAAATTATGCATTATATTACAAATAAACATGGAATATATTTATTTACATATAAGTATATAATAAATATTATATACATATCAATACACAAATTTATTATGTATTCATATTTTATAATTATCGATCAATATGTTGTATATATTGTAATAAATATGTAATATAAATATATATAATACATAAAGTTATATATAAAGGAAATATAAATCAATAAATAATACTGCTACATTGTGCTAAAGGCTATAAAGAAAAGCAAAGGAACATAAGGTGATAGAGAGTGATTTAGGGAGAGCACTTATTTATGAGAGTTTAGTAAAAACTACTTATAAATGTGACATTTGAATAGAATCTTTGCAAAGGTGAGAAACAGAATTTTGCGTTATTAAGGAGGACAGAATGATGGTCAAAGGAAACAGCAAGTATAAAGGCCTTGAACTACATGTACTTATTTCGTGGACTTGAAGAATAGCAAGTGGCCAGAATTTAGGTTGGAGTGATCAAGAGCGAAAGTAGTAGAAGATAAAATTAGACAGTTGCAGGTGAAGGAGAGGTATGGTAGATTATGTAGGACCTACTAGGTAAGGCTTTGGTATTACTTCAGTAAGCAAGGAAGGAGTCGGGGCAGAGGAATGAATGATTTGAGTCACCTTAACTTTTAAGAGAATCACTTTACCTCCTGTGTAGGAAATTGTGAAGAGTAGATTAGTTAGGTCATCATTGTGTCACTACAGTCGTGCAAGACAGCCTTGGATCATTACTTATTCGGGATGCGATCAAGGAAATTCACTGCTTTATATCTTACAAATTACACTAGAGCACTTCTAAAATCTTTTCTGACTTTAGGATTTGTGATCTTATACTGCATTCCACATTTCACATTCTTTCTAGTGCTAAAAGGTCATGTCCAAACAGCTAATGATATTAGAAAAATAAAGGTAGACTTAATGGCGACTAAACTAAAGGAAGACTCTAAAAAATAAGTTTTGTACCTTATAATCCAATGTTTGTAACTGGACTAAAAACAGACTTGAAATGATTGATTACTTCCACATAATTCAAAAGTGGCCAAATCTCTGAAAACACTTAACTCCACCTCCTTAGTCACAATGACGGAAGCTGTGCCCCTATCCTCTACTGAATAAACAAACAAACAAACAAACAAACAAGAAGCTAAATTGAGACTCTGTGGTTTAAAAGTATGTTTTAGGGGCACCTGAGGGGCTCAGTCCATTAAGCATCCAACTTTGGCTCAGATCATGATCTCGCAGTTTGTGAATTCGAGGCCCAGTTGGGCTGTCTGCTGTCAGCACAGAGCCCGCTTCAGATCCTCTGTCCTCCCGCTCTCTCTGCCCCTCCCCTGCTTGTGCTCTCTCTGTCTTTCTCAAAAATAAATAAAGTATTTTTAAAGAATAAAAAAATAAAAGTATGCTTTAAGCTAAGTGAAAATATTTTCTTGAGTATTTAGTAAAAAGCATCAGATTGTTTAAACTCTGATTTGGTCTTTGTTGAACGTTATGTCTTCAAGACCTTGTTCTTTTATTTCTGTGATAGCATATACAAAAGTCTATCTATCTGTAGGTACAAGAATTTAGTAATTCAGTAAGTTTTATAAAAATATGACATGATGCCAAAATTATTTGCACATGTGTATTTTATAATTTTATGTTTTCAATTAATTTCATATCTATCTGATATCATAAGTTGAGTAGGGTAGCTCACAGTAGTCTCGTTTTTAGAAGAGGATTTGGATATTCTTATCTTAAAATAATTGTTAAATTACTTCCCAGATTCTTTTTAAAAATTTTTTATAGTTTCTATTTATTTTTGAGGCAGAGAGAGACGGAGCATGAGCGGGGGAGGGGCAGAGAGAGAGGGAGACAGAATCGGAAACAGGCTGCAGGCTCTGAGCTGCCAGCACAGAACCCAATGCGGGGCTCGAACCCATGAACCGCGCGATCATGACCTGAGCCGAAGTCGGACAGTTAACCGACTGAGCCACCCAGGTGCCCCTACTTCCCATATTCTTGTTTGCCTTATGAAAGTATGAGCTCCTTCAGATGAAGGTTCATATCAAAATACATTTTCCATGTCTTCTCAGAGCTAGAAAGAATGCACTAGGCACTTAATAAATAACTGTTTGATAGAAGCTTAGGAAGTCTCAATTTCTCTCCTGGTTTCACCCTGTTAACCCATGGTACTAGAAACTCACTGTCCCACACTTGTTACTCTGTACTTTCCTGGCTGAGACTCCTAGGAAGCAACAGTCAATATGCAAAGAAGAAAGAATAACAAGTTTTTTTCTATGTGAGAAAGTGCCGATGGGAAGTCACCTAGGGGGGAAATCTCCCCGGTCTGAGTTATTACTGGGAGTTCACTGGAATAAAGGGTGGTTTCCTTATTTGAATAGTGATATGGGTTCAACTCAGCACTTAAAGGGTGCTGGTAAATTGAATTCATTCATTTATTCTTTTATTTTTCACTGCACAGTGGTAAGAAAACCAAAAAACTACATGATATAGTTTCTCCTTACACACAGTAC
Source organism: Crocuta crocuta (assembly GCF_008692635.1). Taxonomy (NCBI): domain Eukaryota; kingdom Metazoa; phylum Chordata; class Mammalia; order Carnivora; family Hyaenidae; genus Crocuta; species Crocuta crocuta. The sequence continues at coordinate 7,007,026 of NW_027533089.1, read as the reverse complement.
ACATACAATATACGGACACAAAGTATGACCCGTGAAACGTATGAACACTCTACTTTAGCAGAGTGGGGGAGAAAGAACCCAGTGTGGTGTTGGGGTTGATAACTCAGTTAAGATCTTTGAACAGTAAACAAATGACCAAGAAAGCTTTCAGAGTTACGAGTTATGTAAAGGTTTTTTCAAGACAGCCAATGTGGATCTTAGAAGCAGATGGAAAACAATGGGGAGATAGTGGAGAAGAATATGAATACAGGAGCCATAGAGGTCCCAAACTGGAAAACACTGAGATCTACATGACACCTTGTAGAAAAGGAGAGGCATAGTTTCTTCTAAAAAGAAAAAATGGGCTATAAAGAAAAACATGCATCTTACTTTTCTCAAATGAAAACTGTCCCTTGCCCCTTCACTTAATGTGAAGCTGTGCCTTCATATTATGTGAAAAGTACACCTTCATCTTAAATATTTTCTTACAGCTTTCAGCAATTTCTAATTTGATGGCAAAACAAGTCTATTTACAACCCATACTTCTCGTATGTATTATCCTACCCCCCAAATCTGTATTAATAGGTGAATCTGCCATTTGACTCCAGCAGTTAGTACAGTCTACTGCAATTATTTTTTTCAAGAGACATAACCTTGTTTACTAAACTTCAAAAATAAACGTGGCCTCTGTAGATAGTTTCAACACATCCAAGTGTGATTTGGTTGAGGCATATGGGATGAGAGGGAAAAGGCTCACAAGATAAAAGGTTACTTCTCACTCACATTTTGCCTTCAACATTTTGCATTTCTTAATGAATCCACAGAACCCCTGCTGCATCAGGAAAACTTTTATAAGATACCATATGCTTCTGATAACCCTACTAAATGTCTTAGTACTTTTAACATCTTTTCCTTGTAACTATTGCTACGACGTTTGAAGTTTGTTGGTATGCTATTTAGCTGATGCCTCTGGTATCTGTATCACAATCGCAGTATCATAGCTCACCCTCTATAAAGAAACCTATGACAAAACATATCTCAATTATGTAATCACTTCATTAGGGCTAAGAAACAGGCTAATATGGGAGTATGTCTTTTCTCCTAATATTCACATATATCATTAGAATTGACAAGAAAAGACATAAAGTTATACACATGCCAGCTACATAGGAATGTGGTTTGAAAGTTCTCAACCTTTTCCAGGCTGTCTTAAAATGACTTTCTGCTATTTCTGTAGGTAGGTCACACATTAACTCATTTTACTTTCAGATGTGTAAAAAAATTATGCATGAACAAGTCCTCCAGGTTATAGATAACGTAACATAACAATTGGGAGATAGTGTATTTTAAACTGATAATGAAAAGTCTTTCTTTTGAAACAAACTCTTCAACCATCCAGTTTCACATCACTGATGGACGACAATTCTAGAGAATATTCAAGTACGTGAATAAGCTTTTGCTTGGCCTCCAATATTTTTCCAGTGAATATTTAGTTCATCAAAAAGTATTTTTTAAAATATCTAGCTATCACCCAGCACTGTACTAGGTAACAGGAGATGTATCTAAAGCACTTAAAATCTAACTGAAAAGACTGCTGAATAATTCAAAATGGTACATAACCAAGTAGTTGGTGAGTGACACAAAAATCATGGATTTTCTAGAGCTTAGCAACTTTCTATTCCCTTCCCCCATGAACTGTGAAAGAAGAAACTAAAGTTCCTTGAGCTGATATGAGTTCCAACAGTCACACCTTATTGGGGGGGGGGGTGAGTGTGGAACTAGAATACATCAATTTTTAACTCACTGTACAGTGCTTATCTCTAAAAGGCAAAGAAAGGAAATAGCTGGAGACAGAAATATAAAGAAGCTAAAAGTTGAAATTAAATACTTGTATTGAAAACACTTCAAACTGGAAATGGTATTTTATTCATGAATGCTTTCCAAATTTTGATAACTGCATGATGCAAGGTATTGCCACCTAATGTATTTATCATATAGCTGTGTTCATAATTTATGTCTTAATGCACCTGTAGCTGAATTTATATAAAAATGAGTGAGAAAGCAGTTCTGTTGCTTTAGAGTGCTTTCATTTATCATCTTACAAATTTATATCTGTGTTCCTGTTTCTCTCAACTTTTGGAAAAATAATCTTTCATACCAGTTATCTGTGTTCTAAGGAAATTTGTTCTGCTTTGATTATTTTGTCCTTTCATTTCTATGGGGCACATTCAACTTCAGAGTGATCAGATATTTCTCTGATAATATTCTTATGATTTCTGATGCTTGGTTTTAAATTTTCATATGGGAGTATAATTCTAAAATTATTTCCTGTAAAATGCTGTCCTTTGAATTATTATAGGTTTAATTTAACAACCACCTTTAAATACCAAATGCTTTCTACTCCATGTTCTTTATCCTTTTCTAACCAGAGTTCTAAGTTAACATTCTGATTAATTTACTTTAATTTAAATCATAAGAGATTGGGATTTGTTAAGCATAATACATATATATTTGGAATTATTATTGTTCTACTTTGTCAAAATACAATGAAAGATCTTCCTTCTAAAGTCTTTCATGTTTAGTCCTATACTAAGATATTGTATAATATGTAAACTATAAACATGTCCACAAACAAATAACTTTTGGTGATATCCATTTTATTGTTCATGAGAGTTTTCCATGCGCATTTTTTCATGTAATGTCATTTAGACTCATAACTTGATTTAAATCGTTCCAGAAATATTTCTTTATGAACGAGTTAATTGGGTAATATCCATTTGACTTAATTATTTCAACTTTTTCTCAGATGCCAAGAATGCATACAGTTTTAATGTCCTTAAGGCTTATTTGAAAATCAGGATAAGAACTAGTATTAGCGGTAGATGTCTAATCGCATGACTGCTTTAAGCCATGACACTTGCTGTTGTTCCATATAGATCAAGTGGACCCTCAATACTGGTTCATTCATTGGTCTTGACCTTGGTTCTGAACCCCTTTTCTAAAGCCATTGTATGATACTTCTCTTTCTCTAGCTTCTAACCCTGTGATTAAATTTACCTTTTAAGACATTGACTTTTTCTCTGAAACTTGTTTCTCTCCTTAAGTATGCTTTCAATTCTCCCTTGAAAATCCTATCCAATTCGATTAGATGTTGTTCCCTCCGGTAGGGTTTGCCCACCCCAAAAGAGAAGGGAATGAGACTCATTTAAGGTAAACTTTAAACCTCAGGGTCTGACTGTGGTATCACGTTAGTGTCACTGAATGAGATATTGGGATTGTTATTTTCTTTGGCCTCTATTTTGTTTTCCTCACATAGAGAAAAAAAAAAAACCCAGCCATGCCAAAGGCTATATGTGGTACTGAAATTATCCTCTGGGAGGATATGGCATTTGAAGTCAGCAATTTCTATGTGTAGGACTTGCCTGAGTTCCCTGCAGGTCCTGAATTATGACATTTTCTACTTCTTCTATCACCCCCGGAAAAGTAACTTATAAATAAAAAGTGCTTTGTAACTACTGTTCTTATTTGTTGACACAACTCTGTGCAAAAGAGAAAATTATTTTACAAACATCACCGAAAGATCTGACAATACCTTGCAATAATAGCTAGGAAAAGAGGCTGTTCAAATATCAAAGTAATATCAAAGACAAGGGTCTTCACTTTGCTAAAGAAGACAGTCCAACTAAAGAACAAACATAAAAGCCACTGTATTTGGTTTCTCTTCTCCGCAAATGTTGAACATGTTCATTAACTGTTCCCAGACCTCATGTAAGAATCTTAATATACAGTTTGAAACCTCTCTATAAACTTTACATGACTGGCTTGGCCTTTTACCAATTAAGGTCAATTTCTAAATTCTTGCTATAGATTCTCAAGGCTGACTACACACATCCCATCTGTTTTGGCAAAGAGCAGTGAGTCATGTTGAAGTGTCGGAATCCCACACTTACTTGTCTTGTGAAGGTTCTCTCAGTGACTTGGTCCTAACAAATCTTATGCAAAAGGAGGCACAGTATTCATAAAAATCTTAAAAAATAAATGTACATACCTCTATACATCCACACTTTACATTTATGTCTCAATTAAGTATTTTCATTTATTTTTGAGGAGAAAAGCATAAAAGCTGAGCTAAAATATTACTATTCAGAAACAGACACTAAATTCAGTGCTTCATTAATATTTGGAAAGGAAAATGGGATTCTAAGAAATTTCAAGCAGGCAAAAGTGGAGAGGTTGTTTTCCAAAAACGCTAAACTCCTTTTAAAAGCTCAAATTCTCATGGCCTTATTTGGTGCCCTGCTGCTTGAGGCTTTAGATTCTCATGTAAACACATACTCTTGAGTTTCACCCTCCAACCCTCCAAACCTCACTGCTGTTCTCTTACTGCACAAACTTCTCTCCTTTTTCCTCCCTAAATGTCTTCTTATCCAAAAGGAGCTGTTTTCTCCTTCAGAGAAGTACTAGCATTGAGGGGATTCAAATATTAATCTTTTCCCACTGCATTTCACCAAAATCCTTTTCAGTTTACCACAAGTTTCTTTTTGCTTCCAGAATAAAACATAGCAGAAGAGCACTCATCACAGACTCGTCTAGACAGTGGTTACAGTATTATTATTTTTAAAAGGAAAAGAAAATGACACAGAATTTATCTGATACATTGATTTAAAGTAACAGGAAATCACTTCAACTCATATATGGCTTATTCAATCTTATGTATTTCAAATTCATTCTATGGGAGCACTACTGGAGCACCTCCTTTTTATTAATTTTTAGCATGTATTGATTAAAACAATCATTTTTAAACCCCCAAAAGCACATTTTTTTGGCAATTAGGTTGGATCTTACATCGCTAAGATTGTGCAATTGTAAAAACTAACTGATAAAGAGATTATTATGCTGTAAGACAAAAAACAAACCTATAGATCTATGAAGGGAATTACAAGATGAGCTTCCTGCATTTCCAAAGGGAAATGATCCCGGAGAATGTTTTTCAGAGTGAAATTACCCTCAAATAATTCATATTACCTGCTTTTAGAGGATTGCAGCTCAGGTATAAAGTTTTAATTTTTGATGCTTCAAGTTGTATTTCTATATATCATATTGTGACAAAATATATTCTACCATATGAGGTGCATTCATACTGTCTTTAAATATTAGCTTGAATGGAGAGATTTCTTTAGTGATCTTTCACTTTATAATAATAAAATAGAATTTCTTTATAGGCAATGAAATACTTTCACCCTGAAATTTGTGTTATCATCACCAAATACTTGACTTTCAAAGTATCTATTTATGCGCTTCTTCTGGGTTAGATAGCGACCCTTATCACTTTCTTTTAAGGCACTTTTCTGTTTAGGAGGCAGCACAGCAATATAGAAAAATCATTGAATTAAGTGTCAGAAAACCTGGTTTCTATTCTAGATTCTTCTACTCATTAAAGAAACCAAAAGCAAGTTACTTAACATGTTTCTTCCTTTATTTTGTCATCTAAGGGAGTTGGGTGAGACACTCCCAAATATTGTTTTCAATTTTAAAATAACACAGCTCTAAGGGTATTACCCATTTCACTATACCTAAAAATATAGCTAAATCATCTTAACCAGTTTTTCTATCATTTAATTTGTCACCACTCATTACTACTTAACCTCTAGATCCTATCATATTCTCCTAAGTGTTATATATCAAATGCTGACAGCCCCCAAATTTATTTTGCCAGATTTTTCTCCTGCTGCCAAATCTCTCTTCAAAGAGGCAGAGGGCTGGACTTTGGACCAAATACTAACTGCTTTCCAGGGAATATGATTAATTTCAATTTTGTGAGTAAGCCAAACATGCATCTTATGATAAACATTCAATTCAATTAAGTAAGAATTGCATTAGCCCTTTCCATGAATCTGACACTGCTCTTTACATTTATATGACCCTTTATTTTAAAGCAGCATCACATGCATTTTGTTGTGTTCAAATACTTACCTTTACTTTTTTTCCATGATGAAACTTCACAAATCCAGAGAGGACCTGGACTTGGGGAGGGTGGCCTATATTCTTCAAATGCTGAACGGTCTGAATTGTAGAGGACTGTCATTTTCCAGCAGTTCTAGGATGAAAAAGAGAATACTAGGAAGTTGGCTATTTTCCAAGCAATCAAAGAAAAACATGTCAGCATTAAGCGGAAAACTTATAAACCACATGAGCATTCTTATCCATTCTGCAGACTGAGAAATTGCTTCTGGTAAGTAAGGAAGAGGCCCATTTAGTCTGCTCACATTCCATTTCCTTTTAATCAATTTTATTGAGGTATAATTTAAAAACAATAAAATGCACCTATTTTAATTGTATAGTTTGATGAATTCAACAAATATATACTCTCATGTACCTACACACTGCTGTCAAGATAAAGAACATTTCTATTACTCCCCAAAATTCATTTATGCCTCTATCCAGTCGATCCCTTTTCCCAACTTCTGACCCAGGAAATCTTCCTTCCACATAACGATTGCAATTTGCCTTTTTTTGGGGTTTCTTATAAAAAGAATCTTATGGTATGTTCTTTTTTGTGTACCTAGGTTCTTTTGCTCTCCATAATGCTTTGAGATTGATACACGTTGCTGTGTTTATTGCAGTTCCTTCCTTTCAATGCTGAGTAGCATTCCATTGTACGGATTGACCATAACCTGCTTATCTGTTCACCAACTGAGGGGTACTGGAGTTGTTTCCAATGTTTACACTATTGTGAATAAAGCTCCTATAAACATTCATGCACAAGTCTTTGTGTGAATATGTTTTCATTTCTCTTGGGTAAATAACTAAGGGTAGAATTACTAAATCATATGTAAGTACACTTTTAACTTTATAAGAAAATGCCAAATTGTTTTCCAAAAAAAGTAGTACCATTATATACCCACAAGCAGTATGTGAAAGTTCTTTCAGTTACCAAGATAGTAGTGCTGAAGACTCTAATGTTTCACTTCTATTTATAATCTAACTTATTTGTATTTGCAAATGACTGCCATATAGTGTAATGGTGAAGACCATAGACAGAAGCCAAACTAGCAAATTTGGGTGTTTGAAGTAGAAAATATTCAAACAAAGTAAACTCTATTAAAAAGTTCATAATGATATTACTATTTATACTTGCCAAAAACCCAAGATAGTACATAGTACATATACTCTTTCTACAAGTATATTTTGGAAAAAAAATAAAAAATAAAACTTTTCCCATTAAGTAATCAATAAATTATATACTTCTTAATAATACACTTTACAGACAGTATAAAGATTCTTCTCATCTTAATAATTTAGAAACAATAGGTAACTATTTTTAATATGCCTAGACTCTTAAAGCCTGACTAACACAAGTGTAAAAATCTCCCTCCTCATACAACAAAAAAATAGTACAAGTAAAGAATTCTATGCCTACAGTAGCCTGTGATCACCTCAGAGGCAACATCCCTATATAATTCCTCTTTTATTCCCTTTGGGATAGAATGTGGGACAGGAAGCAAATGTTCAATAAATAAATAAACTAGAGAGAGAAAGAAAGGAAAGAAAGAACTCCCCTTGTACCATGTAGCACTTACTACTTTACATGGTCTTTGTTTGGGTATCTCATCTCTCTTCCAAAATTGACAAATCTCTCAGGGCAAGAAAAATGGGATCCATTTTTACATCCCTTACCACAGGCTACCCTAATGCTTATTGTTTAAATAAATGAGTAAAACTCTTTTCTTTAAAAATTTTGAATTCTATCTGAGTTCTTGTGGAAATGAGAAGTATCCAACAGGGAAAATTCACTATTTCATTATCAAAATTATCCACAAGCATGTCAGACCTTAGGTATAATTGGGTCACTTAGAGCTTACCATTAAAAAAGGTGGCAGGAGCATTCTATCTCTAAAAATGCATTTTTTCACAGGAAAGCATATTGTTGTGTTCACTGCTTTTTCCTTAGAGTCTGAGTACTTGATATATCTCTGTTAAGTGAATGAATCCAAAGATCAGTTATCCAACATTTGGTTAACAATCTTTTAATGAATATTTTATCTCCAGTGATGTGCCAAATGTTGTTCTAAGCACTGAATAAACAATGATGGATATATTCTCTGCCCTCATGAAGCTTGTATTCTAATCATGGAAACATATAACAAATATTCTAGTAGGGGGTCAACTAACCAAGCAGAAGATGGTAACTGCTTAAAAAAAGTTAAGAGGGAGACAATATCAAAGGTCAACACGCAAGAAGATTAAAATACAGTTTGATCAGAGAAGGTCTCTCTTTTAATAAGTGCAACACATGAATGGAGAAACTTGGAGAAAAATGTGAGATCTTCATGATTTTGCTCAGGAAGGAGCCCTCCAGGCAGAAGGAACAACACATGGAAAGGCCCTGGGGTAGAGGTTGGTAGATTCCAGAAATGGCAAGGGGTCTGTGTGGCTGGGTCCAGTGAAAGGAAATGAATAGGGGAGAAATATAAGAGCATTTTTAGCCTTTATTACAATTTTTTTTTACTCTGAGTTAGATAGAAAGCCATTAGAGATTTTTGGGCAGAGGAGGGAGATGATCTGAAAATATCGCATAAACTCATGACCATGTGACCATACTGCATAGACTGAGACCCCTCTCATGGCCTTAGAAGTGACCTGTTTCAGGAAAGAGACCTGGAAACTTAAACTTCATTAGTTCCACTATCAATCTGCCTCTGGATCTCCCTCGTTTTAACAGACTCCCTCTTTGGCTACTTTAAAAGTAATTTATAGGGAATCCAAGGATAGAGGCATGAAGTCCAGTTGGACTATTGCAATATGGGCAATGGATGTTAGTGGCTCAAATTAGATAATCAGGGTAGCAGTAGATTGGCAAAAAATGGTTGCATGACTGGATATATGTGAAAAGTAAAGTTGACAGAATTTGCTGATGGATTGAATATAGGCTTTGAAAAAAGTAGTCAAGGATGACAACATTGTTTGGGACTGAGTGACTAGGAAATGGAGATGTGGTTTACTTAGCAGTAGAGTGAAAAACTATAAGGTTGTAGGCCTGCCAGGTAGCATGAAAAGCTATTTAAGGCTGACGGTCATGTAATCTAAGTAAAAATATATAATATGATTATGTGTGTGGTTCTCCCCCTCCCCCGCCCAACCCACACACACACCTAGTAATATTCAGCTTCCCTTATTGTATGCTCAGAATTGGCAAAGAACTTCATTTAACTAGGTTTGGGATTTTTCCAGATGATTATAAACAAAACAAGAGCAAAGGGGTTTAGGGTTTATATAGAGGAGTTGCTATAATGACAATCCATAGGATATAAGTTTGTAAATGAGGAAGCAAATACCAGGGTGGTGGGGCAGGTGAGGAGACAACGAAAAGGTGGTAAGGTGCATGGACTGGACTGGCAGTTCCAGTGAAAACAATAAATGCTGGAGTATGTGCAGAAGAAAGGTAAAGCTAGAAACATGAGGTAGTAGTTGGGGAGTGGTTATAATTTTTAGAATTTAAATCATGGAAAAGTACACGTATTGGTAATGCAAGGCTCATGGTCAAATTTAGCTTTGGCATAACTAAAACATGCACCTACACTATGTTTGGAATGGTGGTATAGTTAGGATGGAGAATTGGGGTACTTATTAGAGAAGATGTCAAGGAAATGAAAGGCCAGGCCACCCTTAAAAGCACAATTTCAATCATCTGAGTATAGATTCTTCCTACGTATAGGCTATGTCTGTAAAGATAGAACTAACCAAGCATCTGGGAATAATCACACACATTTTTTGTTTTGCTGCTGCATAGAAGAGGAAGAACTGTAGTAGTTACCTTGTCTGATTATTTGTGGAAAATAACAAAAAAGGAAAATAACTTACATTTGCATTAATATTTAAATACATTTTTGGAGAAAAGAAAGACTTGGAGGATCTAACAAGAATATTTTAAGTACAGAGAGATGACCTGGGTCCAGTTGCCATGCACTTCCTTTTTTTTCCCCAAATTATCCCATGGAATTTTAATGAGACACTGTCATAGGCTATTAATTAGCAACTTATTAACATGATATGTAGGACTACTTCTGCAAAATGTAAATATATTAAAAATAGTCTATAAAGAAAAAGAGACAAAAGGGTGATTAGAGGCTTTACTTGGTTTGGAAAATTATTTTATTGTTCTCAAATTTTGTTATGAGGTATTTTTTCTTTTTTTAAAATCCTTATCACTTATTTCACCCATCCCCCACTCACCTCCCCTCTGGTAAACATCAGTTTGTTCTCTATAGCTAAGAGTCTATTTCTTGGTTTCCCCCCCCTCACTTTTTTTCCCCTTTGCTCATTTTTTTTTTGCTTAGATTCCACATATAGATGAAATCATATGGTATTCGTCTTTCATTGACTGACTTATTTCACTTAGCACATACCATCAAGGTCCATCCATATTGTTGCAAATGGCAAGATTACACCCTTTTTTAAACTGAATAATATTCCGTTATATAATATTCCATTATATATATATATGTAACATATATAGATCTTCTTTATTAATTCATCTGTTAATGGACATGGGGTGCTTCAATAGTTTGGCTATTGGAAATAATGTTGCAATAAACATAAGAGTGCATGTATCCTTCTTTGAATTAATGTTTTTGTATCTTTGGGGGGAAATACCCAGTCATATCATTGATTCTAGTGAGCCTTCCTGCTGTACCAGTTTGCATTCCTTGTGGTGTGATTACTGCTCTGTAGGGCAGTTCTATTTTTAACTATTTTTAATGTTTATTTATTTTGAGAGAGAGAGAGAGAGCAAAGGAGGGGCAGAGGGGGGCAGAGAATCCCAAGCGGACTCTGCTGTCAGCATGGAACCTGACTCCGGACTCAATCCCAAAAAACCGAGAGCCGAAGTCAAGAGTTGGATGCTTAGCCATCTGAGCCACCCAAATGCACCTCTACTTTTTACTTTTTGAGGAAACTCCAAACTGTTTTCCATAGTGGCTGCATGACTTTGCATTCCCACCAACAGTGCAAGAGGATTTTTTTCTCCACATTCTTGCCAACACTTGTTTCTTGTGTTTTTGGTTTTAGCCATTCTGACAGGTATGAGGTAATATCTTGCTGTAGTTTCGTTTTTTTTTTTTTTAAATCTTACTGTAGTTTTGATTTTCATTTCCCTGATGATGAATGATATTGGGGATCTTTTCATGTGTCTGAGTATTTCTGCATGATTTGCCGTCAACAAACTTTTGTTTATTTTCATCCATGATATTCCCTAAAGTTGGAATGGTCTGGAGGTTTTGATGCACAGACATTCCACACAAGTAGGGGTCAGCACAGAGGACACTGGAATCAGCTGCTATCATTTCTTCATTCTTTTGATACATGATTTGAGAACCTACTACCTGCCATGAATTTTATTATACCTTATGCACATAAAGATCCTGCCCTTGAGAATTCTGGGCCAAAAGAAGTAACAAATCCTTTAACTCAAAAAAATGGCTGCTGTGATAGCATACACAGTGCTCTAGTGCCCCCAAAGATGGTATGCCTAAGATTTCCCAGAGGTCAGGAACACACCCCTGGGGAAAGGGACATGTTAATTATATATTAAAGGGGTAGTTATGGCCATTTTCCAGGGATAGATGATGATGGACAAGCATTCCCAAAGAGAGCAACAGCAGCGTGTTCAAAGGCACAGGAACGTTAAAAAGTCTGGTGTGATGGAGAAGAGAGATGGAGAGTTGCTAGATGGTGAGGGAGTGAATACAACTGAGAAGAAAAATGGGTCAGAAGAAGAAGTTTAAAAGGCATAGAAGGGCCAGATCAGATCGTGATGGGTGTGCAGGATTTTATTAAGCAGGCAGAGATCATGATTTTTAAGTGTGTGTGAGTGTGGAGCAAAAAAGAAAGTGAATAAAAATAGGTCCTTGCCTCCCCACAACTCTCTTTTCCTTTGAATTTTCCCACCCCCTTCATTTAAGATGGAAATTTTGTTTAAAACTAAAATGTGGACAATGCCTCCGCTCAAACTGTTACTTGAGAAAGAGACTCGGTCTTTTCTTTCCTCCCTGCCTGGTATTTGGTATCTGCCCACTGCGGAGGCCCACGCTGTCTGGTCAACATTTGTTGGGCATGATGGGAAATATTCACATTTCAAGCTGATGTAGCAGAAGGTAGCTATGAACAATCGAGAAAACTGTGGAGGCAAGGGCTGACTGTGACAGCCACGCACTTCTCCGCATATTTTTCTGTCCCTGTTTCCCAGAACTGGAGAGTTCTCTGTCTTTAAAGAGAGAGTCTTTGAAACCTCACCAGTTTTGTAAGAGTCATTTTCTGTGGATGCGTTTGTTTTAGTCAGGGTAAAGAAACTGCTTGTGAGGCCTTGGGAAGTGTTTATTACACTCTCTGGTAGGTCCTAAGCGCCCCTGAACTTCATATATTATTCTTTAATAACAACTTTCCATCTCATGAGAGTGTAACGCAGGAAGGCTCACTAGAATCAATGACCAGGTAATTGAACCGTCAGGAGCTCTGTTTTGCATGATGCTCTGGCTTCAAGAATACTTGATAGTTAGCAAATTTGCTTTTGCTAAAGGAAACCAAAGTGATTCATAAAATGAATTTCAGAAGGGTCATGAATAGAGGCCAAAGTGGTTTTGATTCTCTGTTTTCCCTCTCCCAGGTATATTAGGAAAGGTTGTTGACAAAAAGTGAACACTTTAAACTGAAAAGGAAATTTAATATGAAGCTGTCTTAGATGCAAAGACACAATGGTTGAATAATATCTTGTGCAGACATAGGTCTTTTAAGGCAGTCCTCTTTATTGAAAAAATAAAATATTTTCTCTAAGAACGTTTGTGTTGCACCAATACCGTATTTTGTGGTGCATTTAGGTCACACCAGAAATTACTGTTTTATTCTGAAAACGAAAACCGAATGAATCTCAGCTGGCCATTTGTGTAAGAAGAAAACAAAGCACCATTTTTTTTATCCTTTTAATGGAGAGCGCCCCATCGTCAATTTGTCTGCAGAATATATGAAATAGTTTATTACTTGTATGCTTCCGAGAGCAGATGAGGGAAAGTAAGATTTGATAACTCAATTTTATGTGAACCAATCTGCCTTGCCTAGACAGAGGGAAGCAGAGTTTTACAGGATTTTCCATGGGCTGCAACCAACTGGAGTCACTCAGGAGTGCTTTCTGACCTGTAATAATTTATGAAATTTATTGCTACTTAAGCTTGCCTGGAGAAGTTTTGGCCGTTAGAAGGGTAAATAATTTATTTGCAGATTATAGCAAGGTCATCTTAAATACTTCATCAGAAGAAGAAGAGATGTGATTGCATCATCTCTCTGACCAAACAGTACATCCCCCTTGAGTGAGGCAAGGGGCTCATCCAGAAGCAGGCCGCAGAGCTCTAACAGATTAACATAAGTGATGGAATCTGAGTTGAGTAGACCAGATTCTGTCATTAACCAGATGATACCGGTGACGTTGCTAGAACATAGCCCTCCTCGGCTGGGTAGCATTAGTTTGAAACTACCTGTGGGGGAGCAATGAGACTTGGGCTGAACCATGACTGAGCCTCTCCCCTCCCCAACTTTGCTTAGGACAAGCTTACAACATGTTCGGTGAAGTAAAAAAGCATAGAGATGAAGGCAGCAGAGGAAACTCCATGGCAAACTGGTGGAAGTTTCCTTTCGACAGGCGGAAAACCAACTGAGAATCAGAATCAAGGTTTCTGTCAGCTGGGAGGTAAAACAGGAACTGGTCTGGAGATCCAGAGGCTTAATAATAGGGACTAGCCTTTTCCTCTATAATGAAAAGTGGAAAGCAGCAGTTGGGGAGGCAGCTGTGGTCTTTAGCAGCCCCCCAGACCCCACAAGCAATTATAAGATGGTTTCAGCAAATAGTGGTGATGGTAGGCTTTATTTCTTTTGAAGGTAACTATATCTTTTGACATATCTTAAATCATGAGAGATGTTTATGTCCTATCACTTTTTCTATATCTCAGCAGTTCCCTAATGGGCTCTTGATACAAAAACACGGATGGCTCAGTAAATGCATGATTTACTTTTAGTAATAGGTGAGGATTATTCTCCTGGTTCGTAGACAAATTTAATAGTTTCTATTTGATCTTTTTTCCTTCTTTGCTTTTATTAGTTATATGCTGTTATAATTTTCATCAAGTTATTCACAGCCCTTTCTTACACCGCATTTAACATAGCATAATTCTCGAGAAATGGAAATCCAGAAATTACAAAAATCATATAATCTGAATCTAATTTTACTGCTGTATATATTTACAGTATATCAAGATTTAGTTTTATTTTAAACTAAAATCAGCATAGTCTCGTCTCTGGGTTCTGGCAATAATTTGCTAAAGGTTAAAAGAAATGTTTTCTCATTTGATCAAGAAATACTGGCACAAGGAGTCAGTTAATCTTTGAAACTATATTCTATAACTTAACATTATAATGAAATTTGCATTCATTTTAATTCATTTATTCAACAAGCATTTATTAAACCCCTATTGTGTGCTTGTTACTCTGCTGGCACTGAAATATTTTAAAAATTATACATAATAATCCCATTAAGAAACTTAGTTTATTAGAGGGTTACAAGACATGAGCATAATTAATTTTGAGACAAAGTAGAAAGTAATGTGTTTGGTAAGCAAGTATAAGTAAATGGCAATAGGGATCCAGAGAAAGAATATTTGCAGCCAGAGAAAGCTTCATAGGAGATGTAATATTTTTTTTAATATTTAAATGTTTTATTTTTATTTTTTAAATAGTTTGTCAAGTTGGTTTCCATATAACACCCAATGATCATCCCTACAAGTGCCCTCCTCCATGCCCCATCACCCCCTTTCCCCTCTCAGCCACCCCCATCAGCCCTCAGTTTGTTCTCAGCATTCAAGAGTCTCTCATGGTTTGCCTCCCTCCCTCCCTCCCCCACTATTCTTCCCCTTCTTCTCCCCCACGGTCTTCCGTTAAGTTCCTCCTACCTAATCTTCCTATATGTGCAAACATATGGTATCTGTCTTTCTCTGCCCGACTTATTTCACTTAGTATAAAACCCTTGAGTTCCATCCACGTTACTACACATGGCCAGATTTCATTCTTTCTCATTGCCATGTAGTATTCCATTGTATAGATAAGCCACATCTTCTTGATCCATTTGTCAGTTGATGGACACTTAGGCTCCTTCCATGTTTTGGCTATTGTTGAAAGTGCTGCTATGAACTTTGGGGTACATGTACCCCTATGCATCAGCACATAGGAGATGTAATTTTGAATTAGACTTTGAAGGATGGATAAGGACAAGGTCATTCCAGGTAAAGGGATAAACACGAGCAAAGGCACAGAGGTGGGAAGTTACAGGATGTGTTAACTGCTAGGGTAGAAGGTAGTACAGATTTTATGTATACTTGGTCTTCATGGATGAGATTCTTCAGCTTTTGGCAAATTCCTTCTATTATGCTATTTAAAGGTAATACTTAAGATGGTGGTCATATGCTAAATTAATTTCTTATTAAGATATTAATTAGTCTAATTAGATCCTTTCTGTGGAGTTTCGGTTTGCAGGGACTTTGGCTGTATAAAGTAAGGGAAGTAGAGTTACCGTGAACGAAGAGAGATGGACCAGCACCTAACAAATAGAGAATAAAGGTGTGATAGCACAAACAATGCAGACCTTATTGTTACCTTTTCTTTTGTAATGTCTAGAAAAACACATACATTTTAAATGCAAATTTAGTTCTATTAGTACTGACACTTTGTACTGATGTGTGATACATATTTTATCTTAGGTGATCCTTTCTATATAGGATTTCTATTTATCTATTCAGCTTGATACTCCAAACTCTATTGAAGCTTTCAAGTTTCAGAGTCTTTTTTCCCCCTCCATTTGAACCAAGAAATAAATTTTGCTAGGAAAAGTGAGAACTCAGACATTCCAATATTAGATTTTATCTTTAAACGCACATTCCTCTTTTCATAGGTCTTAGGAAATTAGGATAACAATGGCTTACATATCATAAAATAGTTCTTGGGTAAGTTGGCCAAATCAACTTGTACATAACTTGGTACAGAATTACTAGGGATTTTATTACCTGTGAATTTCATAGGAAAGGCTTTCTTTGACAATAACATTTTGTATAACAAGAACCACCACCACCACCACCACCACCACCACCACCAGCAAATGCAAATTGTGCAGTACTTTAAAATAAATAAATTAAAGCTACGATCATGTATATTCCCAGCAGAAAAGCAAAAATGGCCACTAATAAACTTCCTGAATGTCAAGTTAGTAACAAACAATAAGTAGATGGTATCCAATTAAAATATGTTTTAAAGCCAAAAGGAAATCTGACTGCCTAAAATGGGGAAAATGGAATTAAATATTCCACTAGCCAAATCTTTAAAAAAATTTTTTTTAAATGCTTATTTAATATTTTGAGAGACAGACAGAGTGTGAGTGGGGAAGGGGCAGAGAGGAAGACACAGAAACCAAAGCAGATTCCAGGCTCTGAGCCGTCAGCACAGAGCCTGACATGGGGCTTGAACTCACAGACTGTGAGATCAGGACCTGAGCCGAAGTCGGACACTTAACCAACTGAGCCACCGAGGCACCCCAACACTAGCCAAATCTTAGAGAAGTGTCTCAAAAAAAAGGTGTTTGTGTAATATTAATATAATGCAGGGCATTAACTAGCACTAAGGTTCACTTCACTGTTTTGGGGTATCAACAGATGTCCTAAGTTTAGTCACCAAAGTTGACAAAGTTGGTTTATTTGTCCATGTGACTCTAGCTAATGTTAGGACATGTAATTTTAATTGTCTCTCCCATTTCTGTGACTTTCTCCCCTTACAAATCTCTTTCTCTTCCTCTGTCTCCTCTCCTCTCCTTCAACATTTAAACTCATTTTCCTAGGTTTTCATTCACAGAAGAAATGAGGTAAAAATTTTCATTGAATGTGTCTGAGTACTCTTCCTAGGAATGTTTGCATTTTGTATGTATAATAACTATATGAATACAGAGATATATATTGATCTGTTTTGAAACTTCAGCCATTAGTGATGGTAGGGAGTCTTCAAAGGTAGTGAGCCCTATGCTTTCAGACCATCCCCATAGGCAGTGCCTCGCCCATTTGATGGATGAGGCCAATTGTTCTAGTGTGCAGCAATAATTTTGAGGAAGACAGGTGAGCACAGATAAAACATTAATCAAGAAGTTTTACTTCAACATCATCTACTAAGAAAATTCCGGTTTTCCATAAAAAAGGCACTATCTATCCTACACTTTATTTCCTTGAGGCTTCCATCCATAGCAGCTTTCTCTGGAAAAAACACAAATTAGAGACCCTCCAGCCCCCTAAGTACACCATCTAACTAGGTTTACATCCTCCAAAGGCAACGACCCGTTGC
Source organism: Crocuta crocuta (assembly GCF_008692635.1). Lineage (NCBI taxonomy): Eukaryota > Metazoa > Chordata > Mammalia > Carnivora > Hyaenidae > Crocuta > Crocuta crocuta. The sequence goes on along the minus strand of NW_027533089.1, from coordinate 6,989,632 downwards.
TGGGAGCAGTTTCTGAAGCTGCAGTTACATCAGCAGGGATGCTAGTGGCAGAGTGGTTGCTGGGGATGACATAATATAGCAGCCCAGTGCATCTGGACCTGTCATCCCCACCTCAATTCAAGGATTATCTGATACAATTATTGTTGATACCTATGGGACTTCTTGGAGGGATTTCAACTTTTAAAAATGAAACCTTGGCAATTGGCTTAGTTAGAATTTTTAGTACACTTAGTTTATAGATGAGCAAAGAAAAGTAAAATAGAAAGGGAATGGAACTGGCTCTTGATGCCAGGCAATGGTGTCTTGCTTAGCAGTACACGTGAGGTAATATGAGGATTATCAACAGGGACCTTGGTATTAGGGGTTTTAGTTCTTATTCCTCCTTTTTAGCTGTTGATGTTCAGTAAGGATTGAATTAGGTAACACACTTCAGGCATTAGGACACCTGGTGCACAGAAGACATTCAATAAATGGTGTTCTATTGCAATGTTCTTTTATATTTTGTAAATTGCTTTTAATTTAACATTTCTTAACATGTTTTGGAAAAGAACCCCTTTGACATTCTAATAAAAACAATGGACTCTTACCTCTCAAAACTGACTGTGTATTCTAAATTTGATATATTTGGTGGTTTCATGAACTTTCCTAAATATGCCAAATGTGATGTTTATTTGTATATGTTAACTTGGCTAGGCTATGGTATCAGCTATTTGGTCAAACACAAGTCTATATGTTGCTGTTAAGGTGTTTTTTTAGATGTGACTAATGCTAAATCAGAAGACTATCAGTAAAGCAGACTAATTTCCATAATGTGTACGACTGAGGTCTCCTGAAGAGGAAATAATTCAGCCTCCAGACTACCTTTAGACTCAAGACTGCAACACTGACATTTGCAGCCTGACTGCTCTGTGGATTTTGGACCAGGCAAGTCCCACAATCTTATGGGCCAATTCTTTAAAATGCCCCCCCCTTCTCTCTCTCTCTTTCTCTCTCCCCCTCTCTTGACAGATACAGGAACAGACAGATGGAGATAGATAGAGACCCTGATCTATTGAGTTCACAGACACACACAGACACACACAGACACACACAGACAGACACACACACACACACACACACACACACACCCCTCATGTGGAATCCTCTGGAAAAGACATTTTGAAAACTTGATCTAATTGGCTCATCATTAAACCTTGCATTTCTCACAGAATGATTCTACACTCTTCTGGTGGTAGTTACTCAGGAGATAGAAAGGGCACTACTCAGCATCAAAGTAAAAAGTAAACACTTCCAGGTAAGTATTGAATAAATGGTTCCCACTTTAGTCTTTCAATTCCAGAAGTGATTAGAAAAGTCAGTGATGTTTTTGTAAGCACCTAATGACAAGGATCAAAATCGTTTCAACTGCTGGTTGGGACAAGGCTCTCTCGGTGCTGCTGCGTAAGGCACACACTTGAGGACCACTATACTGACTTTAACCATCTCGAGTGTGCAGATAAGAAGATCTTATTATAGTCCTGGAAGAAGTCTAAGCGAAGAAATATTGTTTATCCATCATGCATCCATATTTTAAGGACTATCTGTTTGAATTTTTCATTTTTCCAAAGGGCTATGTGACATTTTGAACAAATGAGGATGAAATGTTTGCAAATACTAAGAAGCAATGATGCAAGCAAACTTCTGAAAGCTTCACCAGCAAAGGACAAAGAGAGTAGAAAAGTTGGGAATTAACCACAGGTGAAATTTCTGGGCACTATCACCTGCAAGTTAGCTTAACACTTTCCTTGAAGATGTGTACTAGGAATCTATGAGATCTATCCAATCTCCAGTGCAGGAGCCTCACTCAAAGGGAACTCTTTTGATCACATGAGGTACATGATAAATAGATAACTAAGCCATTGGTAAGACTACTTTCCAGTTCTTTGGAAAGATAATTCCAGTAAACTATTTATTCAGAAAAGAACAATGTTACTGGCAGTGTGTTGGTCAAAGAGAAGAGAATCTTCTCCATATGCCCCATTCTCTCACCCTTTGTCCAGCATTGCCTCTGACATACTTCATGACCAATTTGTGACAGTTTTTATCTGTGAAGTGGAAATAATATCTGGCTTTCTCGCAGAAACAATGTGAGGATAAATGAGATAAATCATTTGAAGTGCTTTGGGCTCCACTGATGATGAGTGCTATATTTCAAAGCATTATTATTTACTTCACAAGTGACTTGTCACCATTCCTAATCTGTGTAAAGCAGTGTGAATTCCTCAGAGAAAGGCTTGATATTGAGTGAAATTTTAATACAGTGGATAATATGCAATGCATAGAATCTATTCTATTAGAGGCCCCATTACTATTTGCGGAGGGAAATAATACATGCTGTAAAGTGGTAGATGAGAAGAAATGTCAGGGCATGCTTAATCTTAAACCTACTTTCTGATCAGGCTTCCCAAACTAGCCTAAGAAACTTACATTAGAGACAGAGCATACAAGTATATACTTGGTCAATGTCACATTAGTCCTTAAAACTCCCCATCCCAGTTTAGTAGTCCTTTCAAAAAATTAATTGATACATCAAATAATAACTGAGCATTTACTGCTTGCCATTGGACTAGATTCTAGAGTTAAAAAATGGTCAAAGTAAGAAAGAGCATAGTGCACAATGAAATAAATTATATACAAAAAAAAAAGTGAGGCAAGCGATTTAATCAGTTAAATTAGAAGCACTAGAGTAACATACTAACCTTAAAATGACCTTTTTAAAAAAGTTAACACTAAAGCTTCCCAACAGTAGAAGTAGTGGTAGTTCTAGAATTTACCCATTGCCAATTGTTAAGGGCACCCCCAATATCAAGATTTTGGTATCTGATATTACACTCCACTATAAAACACCAGGACTGCTTTGAGGGAAGCTACTTCCATGCCTGAGATCAGGAGAAAATTATAATGGACCTGGACACTTTGTTTTTGCCATTAATTAAGAATGTTTACATGGGTAATGGAAACAGTGCAATAAAGGACAAAAGAATAAAATTGAAAGGAGCTCCAGATGGCCATGTTGAAATAGTTTGATTATATAATAAAAGTCGTAATAATACTATAGTAAATTGGAACAAATTGAACTTGTGAAAGGACAGGAATTCTTACTGATATTCAAATTTAAATGCACTGTATTTCAATCCAGTCCTTCATTCAACCTATATTTATATAGTGCCTACTATGAGGCAGTCACTAGAGCCTGAATTCTAGTGGAGAGAGAAGAAAGACAAGCAAATAACATAAACAAATAAATAAGAAAAATATTGTATGTCAATGGGAATGAGTGCTATAGCGAGAAATAAATCAGTAAAAGAGGGTAAGAAAAGACAGAGAGGAGAAGCTGTAAAGAGAAGGCAGAGAACCAGGAGGTTGGTTATCCATGGAAAGAGTGGCCTAGGCAAAGTAAAGAATGTTGGACATGAGGTCAGAGATGTCCAGAAAATATCCAAAGATGGCTCAGATAGAGCCTTATAGGCCCCTGGAAAGAGTCTGGCTCTCCCCTGAGTGAAATGGGCAGCCATCTGCAGCTAAGTGGTCAATGGACTGCATGTGGGGCAACAGCAGGAGTGAAACACCACCTGGGAGTTTATGCAGTCACCAATCATTATTGGCTTGCAAAGTGACCAGATTCTATATTTCCAAGTCAACACTAATAGGATTTTTTAAAGGATGATGTGGGATCAAAGGGTGGTGCCATAGCTGAGGCTTGAAGAACTGGAAAAATGAAGTTGGTATTTATAAGGCTGGGGGGAAATGTGGGAGAAACAGGTTTAGGGAGGAAGATCAGAAGCACCATTCTAAGTGCATTCCATTTGAGATGCCTACTAGGCATACAAGAGATGTAAGAATAGGTGTGAATATGTGAGGCAGGCAGTCTGGGAGGACTGAGCTGATAAGTTTGTTAGTCATCTGTGTGTGTGTGTGTGTGTGTGTGTCTCTGTGTCTGTGTCTATGTGAGTATGTGTCTGTGGGTGTATGCATGTGAACACTGGGGCATGTGTACAGATTGGGGAGATAAGGAGGAAAAGAAGAAGAAACTGGCAGAATAGATTAAGAAAGATAGTTCGGGAGAACCATAAAAGGAAAGTGTTTTCCTGGATTCAACTGAAGACAGTGTTTCAAAGGTATTTGTAACAATAAAGAAGAGTGAAAAACAATGAGGTACATAATTTTTAAGGATGTTAATAAACAAGTTCTTTTTAAAAATATTTTTAAAATGTGTTTACTAATTTTGAGAGAGTATGTGTGTGAGTGAGGGGGCAGGGGCAGAGAAAGAGGGAGAGAGAGAATCCTAAGCAGGCTCTGCACTGTCAGCACAGAGCCCGATGCAGAGCTCGAACCCATGAACAGTGAGATCATGACTTGAGCCAAAGTCAGACACTTAACTTGACTGAGCCACCCAGGCACCCCTTGGACCCTTTTATAACTCTTAAAATTACTGAGAACCTGGATAGACTTCATTTATGTGTGTTAAATCCATCAACACTTAGTGTGCTAAAAATTTTTAATGATATTTAAAAATACATAATAATTCATATAAAAATAATAATCCCTATACATGTTAACATAACACATTTTTATGAAATACAACTATATGCTCTAAAATAAAAATTTTAGTGATAATAATGGCATTGTCTTACATTTCTGCAAATGTATTTAGTGTTTAGCTTAGGAGGAGGTATACGGCTCTCCATAAGCTTCTTTTTTTTAAATGTTTATTTATTTTTGAGAGACAGAAAGAGACAGAACACAAATGGGGAAGGGGCAGAGAGAGAGGGAGACACAGAATCTGAAGCAGGTTCCATGCTCTGATCTGTCTACAGAGCCGGATGAAGAGCCTGAATGTACAAACCACAAGTCATGACCTGAGCCAAAGTTTGACGCGTAAATGACTGAGCCACCCAGGCGCCCCTCTCCATAAGCTTCTGAACTTAATCTGTTGCAATATGTTGTTTTGATTGTTGTTTATGAAGAATATATGGCCTCTCACTGGTATGTAGTTGGAAAAAGTAAGAGAATTTTAGTCTCAAGATAATTCTTTTATATTACACCAAAACTCAACAAGCAGTTTCTTAAAGGTTAGTGTTAAAGTGTAATCTGAAATAATATAAACTTTCCATGTTCTATATAAATATTCATTCAGTTATCTCTCATATGAGCAGGTCTCTTAGCCATGAATAGTGTGTTATAACATCATCACTGATCATGTGGAAAATACTGATCCACAAGTTATACAAATCTTACAAAAGTTGACACATTTCATCATATAATATCAAAAAATAACATTTGTTAGCATCATCACTGATCTCATGAAAATAGTTTATGTATTGGGAGAGATATCAAGCTCACAATGGCTGATAAGAGCCTTTCACAAAATAATTTTCACTTAAAAACTCAAATTTTATTGTAACTCGAAATTACAGAGTTTACACATAAACTACAAAGCATACTTGGACAACCACTGCATTAGGCTATAATGCGAACACAGAGAAAGAGCACCCACCCCAAGCAGGGGAGTAAAGATTAGAGACAGGGAAGACTTCTTAGAGAGAAGACACCTGAGCTAGGCCAAAAGGAGATTTAATTAGTATATGGCTGAAGAAAAACAAGTAAACATGTAAAGACATGAAGCCAACACACAGCATGATGTGGACAAAAGCCTCAGTAAATTAATGATGCTGCAGTAGCAAAAGCATGGGAAAGTAGAAAATGTCAGATACAACTGGATGGGTAGGAAAGTACTGGATCAAAGAAGGAGAAATATGCCACATTAAAGATCCTATGTTTTTATCTTTTAGTCAAAAGAATGTAAGTTTTAAGAAGAGTGGAATTGCTGCATTTGCACTGTAGAAAGATCACTTATATGAAGCATAGATTGGAGAATAAAATTGGAAGCAGAGACATGAGGTTTAGAGGATATTTCTTCTTGCAATGGTCTAAATGCTGGTCTCCTCTCCAAATTCACATATTGAAAACCTAACCCCCAACGTGATGGTATTTGGAGGCCTTTGGGAGATGATTCATGAGATAGGCCCTCACAGATAGGGTGAGTCCCCATACAAAAGAGACCAGAGAGAGCTCCTTTCCCTTTTCATGGTGAGAGGACACGGCAAGAAGACAGCCATCTAGGACCTAAGAAGAGGGTCCTCACAAGATGCTGCATCTGCCAGCTGTGTTTCTGTTAAGTCAGTCTGAACAGACTAAAACACTTCTTCCTCTTCCTCCTCCACTTCTTCTCCTTCCTCTCCTTCTCTTCCCCCCGCTCCCCTTCCCCTCTTCTTCCTCCTCCCCTTCCTCTCCTTCTCTTCCTCCTCCTCATTCTCTTTCTCCTTCTTGTTCTTCATTTGTATGTGGTAATTTCCAAAATACAAACATATGCCTGTTATAAAAAGTGAAATAAAATAGAAAACAATATGGAAAAGCAAAGCTAATCTCTCTTTCTCCCTTCACCCCCATTCCTCCAAGATAGCTAGGTACAGCCTGGTATGCATCCTTCAGAGGAGAGATCATTCTTAAAGCTTCTCTGTGACTTTGAAGTAGTTTATCTGTTCTACAGAATACTGGATATGAGATTGAAGCATATAGAAAGGCTACACCAGGATATGCGGAATGTCATCATATGAGGAGTGGTTAGAACCATAAGTGTGGGTGGTATCATCTTGGGATATCACACAAAGAGAAGTTCAGTCCACTGCAGCCTGACATGTGGGGATCACCACAGGGACGAGATATGCAACAGCCCATAAGAAAAAAGAGGATGATGGTTTTGTGTGTGTGAAAATTCTGATAATAACTTTAGTTTAAAACATTGAGAATGTGCCTTTACAATAAGAATATGCTGAATAAGTGTCCTAAAGGAGGTTGATAGGTTTTAACAGAAATTGGAAAGGGAGGCTTTATTAGACTATAATAATTTTCCTGTGGTTTTGTGCACATTTACATATAATGTAAATCATTTTCAGTCAAGACTTCAGAGATGCTCTTTCCAGGAGACCAGCACCCTGAGAAATAAGTGAAGGATGGGGTTTATTATATATTTAATATTAAACAAATGGGTACACATTTGTGTGTACTACTACTAGGAAAAAGTAAAAAGGATTATTTTTTGATCCATTTCTAAAATACTAAGGAAACTGCAAAATTTCCAGGAAATATCAGAAAAAGGAAGACACTGAGAAAGCAGTCACTTCAGTTTATGAAGGGGTGAGAAAATCTCCTATTAGAATTAGAGTCTGGAAGATGAGGAGAAGAGGTACATGGTGACTTTCTAATAGTTAACATACATATGTTATATACATATATTATAACTATGGCTTTACCTTAGTTTTATTCAAGTGGAAATAAATAGCATTCTGGAGCTCTCAGAATGAGAACAGATTAGGTATGCATTTGAAATCTGTAAGCACTTAATATTGTCCCAATGAGCAGATATTGATGTGAGTGTTTGCATATTTTCCCATGCAATAATCTATATTTATTACAGCACAACCAACAAAATTAAATTTTTTAACATCTATATATGAAACACTGTGATGAGTACTAGGGATATGCAGATGATAAAATATTGTTTTTCTTTTAAAGGATTTACATACTCTAACAAATCTTCTACTTTAACCACTAATAATAAATTCATCATGATAAATATGGTGCAGGGATTGCCTTTCAACAATCAGCTCTACTATACCTTTTTAAAGGGTGAAGATGTCTTTAAGCTTTTTATCTCTTTTTGTTCTCCAAGTGCAAGCCTTTGACAAGACAAAATAACCTTCGTACATCTGGTATCTCCTATACAGGAAGTGTTGTGAAATTAGAGTCCTGTTGTCCAAAAATACATCGTGCAGTTGAGCATCCTATGTCCTTCTACTCTAGGAAATGGGAGTCCCAATTTATTTAGCTAAATATGGTGATATGTACGGAGAAGTACTAATTGCTAAGTGGCTAGGTCAGAGTTCTCTGCAGTAGGTAGTCTGCATAGACTGGCTTTATTTGAAACACTAATTACCTTAGAGCAGATTTTTTTTCCTGTATTATATTTCAGGACACATGGTTTGTACGGTTTGTTGAAATCCATGCAGTGATAAGCCATTTAGTGGTGAGAGTACTATTTGTGTAACATATACTGTTTTTCACACAAATCTACTAGGTCTAACAAAGTGACACTTTCTTTCCTTAGATATAACTACTCTGTAGGGAGCTAACTCATCAAACTGGGTCTAATTAGAACAAAAGCTGGGTATCTTTGCAGTTAATTCTGTTCAAAGAGTAATATGACCAACTGGGTGACTAAATTTGGCTTAGGCAAAAATCTACCAGAATGTAGAAACATTCCTACATTCATAAGGATTGGGTACTTTTAAAAACATCCTTAGCCTTTTGGATTTTTGGCCCCATCCTCCAAATAAAATCTTTAAGACATTTTCAGAATCATGTAGGCAAAACTATAAAACCAGAGTTTAACACAGGAGAAAATCCAGATGACTTGGATTTGGCAATGACATTTTTCTTTAAAGATTTTATTTATATATTTTTATTTTATTATTGTTTAAGTTAATTCATTATTTTGAGAGAGAGAGAGCACTGAGCAGGCGAGGGGCAAAGAGAGGAAGAGAGAATCTTAAGCAGGCTCTGTGCTGTCAGTGCTGAGCCCATCACGGGACTTGATCCCACTAACTGCAAGATCATGGGGCCTGAGCTGAAACCTAGAGTCAGATGCTTAACTGACAGAGCCAGATGCCCCTTATTTATTTTTTTACATAAACTCTACACCCAATATAAGGCTTGAACTCACAAGCCTAAGATCAAAGTCTCACGCTCTACCAACTGAGCCAGTCTGGTACCCCTTGGAGATGACTTTTTATTTTTATTTTTATATTAATGTTTTATTTATTTCTGAGAGAGAGAGAAACAGCGTGAACAGGGGAGGGTCAGAGAGAGAGGGAGACACAGAATCCGAAGCAGTCTCCAGGCTCTGAGATAGCCGTCAGCACAGAGCCCGATGAAGGGCCCAAACCCATAAACAGTGTGATCATGACCTGAGCCGAAGTCAGACGCTTAACTGACTGAGCCACCCAGGTGCCCCAGAGATGACTTTTTAGATACAACAGTAAAGGTATGATACATGAAAGAAAGAATTGATAATCTGGATTTCATTAAAACTAAAGGCTTCTTCTCTGTGGAAGACACTGTTAGGAAAATGAGAGGACAGTCCACAGACTGGGAGAAAATATTTACAAAAGACATATCTGATAAAGACTGTTACCTAAAATACATAAAGAACTCATAAAAAATCAATAGTAAGAAAACAAATGAGCAGACTTAAAAAAAGAAGACCAACAACTTGAACAGATACTGCACCAAAAAAGATAAACTGATGATAAATAAGCATATGCAAAGATGCTTCCACAGCATATATCATAGGGAAATGCAAATTAGAACAATGAAATACTACTACACACCTATTAGAATGGCCAAAATCCAGAACACTAACTAACTACTACAAATACTGGCAAAGATGAGAAACAACAAGAATTCTCATTCATTGCTGGTGGGAGAGCAAAATGGTACAACCAATTGTGGGAGACAGTTGGTGGTTTCTGGCCAAACAAACATACTCTTTCAACAATACAACAATTGTGCTCCTTTGTATTTACCCAAAGTAGTTTAAAACTGAAATCCACACAAAACCTACATGCAGCTGTCTAGAGAAGTTTTATTAATAATAATCAAAACTTAGAAATATTCAAGACATCTTTCGGTAGGTGACTGGATACATAAAAAGACTGGTACATTTAGACAATGGAATATTATTCAACAGTAACAAGAAATAAGCTATCAAACCATGAAAAACAAAGAAAAATCTTAAATGCCTATCAGAGAGTGAAAGAAACCAATCAGGGAAAGCTATATACTATATCATTTCATCTATATGACATTCTAGAGAGGCAAAACTATGGAGACAGTGACATGATCAGTGGTTGCTAGGGGCTGGAAGAAGAGAAAGATGAATAGGCAGAGTACAGAGAATTTTTAGGGCAGTGAAACTATTCTGTGTGATAATATAATGGGAGATATATATCATTATATATTTGTCAAAACTTATAGAAGGTACATCACTGAGAGTGAACCCTAATCCAGACTATGTAGTCTGGGTGACAATGATGTGTTAATGTAGGTTCTTTGATTATAGACTCCTCTGGTTCCAGAAATTGATAGTGAAGGAGCCTGTGCCTGGATGGGGGTAAGCAGTACATAGGAATCTTCTGTACTTTCTAGTCAATTTTGTTATAAACCCAAAACTACCCTAAATTTTTTAAAAAATTTAAGTGATTTGTTTGGGAAGATTATCATCATGTTAATAGAGTGAAACTGTAAGGTGCTTATGAAAGGCATAAGTTCTATCATAATGCTCTATTCATTCAAAATCTAGCTTCCTTGGCTTGTAATGCAGGAATCCAGGAAGTAGAAAACAACCCTTATTAAAGAGGAATCCAATGAGTCAAAATATTTTTTTTTTTTTTTGCAGTCAAAATGGTAGGTGCTTATTTTCAAGCTAGACTTTTGAGGTCACAACCATTTTCTCTATTAATAACTAGTTACTTTCATAGTGACCCAGCACAATACCTTATAATATCCTGTTATTCAAATCTTTTAGAAAATACTCAAGAAAAGGAGAAAGTGTCTGTGTTAAACTTTATAGAAGGCAGAAGAGCCTTGACTTAGCTAGGATTTAAACTTTCACACATGGCTCTTCCAAAGAGCCTTTGCCTCAGCTCTCCTAGTGAGCCTGAGGGTTACTTGTGTGCATGGTGAATAGTCTCTTGTTCTTTTAGTTGATTCCTGCTTTGCCTACTTTGCCTATCCTGAGAGTATGTGAAAGCACTTGCCTTTTCTTTAGTAACTTTGCTAAGGGTGTCAGCACAGAGAGCTGCTTATTTGGGGGATGAGTGTTTATGATTTTAGATTCCTTCTCTATACTGTTCCAGCAGTGAACAGACTCTTAACAAATCTCCAAAATAAACTCATTTACCAAGGCTTTCTCATATTTGTCATTTTTGAAAGACTGAACAAACATCAGTAAAAGAAGCAATCCAAATTCTCATGCCAAATACGTGTATGTCCAAGACCAGGATTTCTTCATGTTTAAATGTGGATTTGGAGCCTCAAGTGCTAGGTATTTTTAATTTTCTTTCTAACCTATTTTTGTTTCTCCTCCTTCACTTGCTCCAGTTTCGATGGACCTTAAAGGTAGGGCTGCTTGCCATTTACAAAAAGATGTGCTCTAGCAGACGGAAGGCTGGGCTACCTTCTATTTTATTTGGAAGGGGACTTGATTTCAGGCCAATGAAGTACTAATTGTGGCTCGGAGAATGCTATCCAGATGACTGTAGGTTGGTCCAAAACACAAAAGGACCTGCCTGGTGTAGTTTGAATGACAGTCCCAGAAAGAATTGGACAAAGGTTGGCGGGGATTATTTCTGTTGCTGGAAATACATCTAGAGTATCTGCTGAAGTAGGCTAAACTGAGCAAGAAGAAAGGACAGAGTCCATCTTTGGTTTCTTCTCCACCGTTCCCACTTTTTTTTCCTTTAAGAAAAAGCAATATAAGGATTTGAATTCAATTATTTTCACTGTAACATTTTATTGATGGAGATACATGGCTGGTCATCAAGTTCACGCCTGCTTCCCTACCATCCCCTTATCTATGTGCATTTCACTATTTCCTCCTCCTCTCCCCATTTTGTGGACTCCATAATTTCTCTTTCTAGTTCCATCGCTCTCTCATTCCAACCTTTAATGTCATTTTCTTTGCATAAAACCCAAACATTTTCAGAGCCATCTAAATATGTTAAGTGACAGGACAGTGTATCAAAGAGTTGTGAAGACTCAACAAACTGAATGCATGACCTATCTAAAGGTGGTCAAATTCTAATGTGAATTTATTGATTAAAAACAAAATCTGAGTGTCAGATCCCCCCACTGGTCATCACTTTGCCACTGCTACTCTATTTCATTCATATCTCCCTTCTTTTCCTTCACCTTTCTAAAAAAATTTCAGGGTGAGGTGAGGGTGTTTATAATCTTCAAATTCTGGTTCTGCCTTACATTGCCAATTCAAACATTTATAAATTATGTATAATTATTTATAATTAATTGATTAATGTATTAATTAAAATTAATCTCTCAGTTCCTAACTTTCCTCATCTGAAAAATGGGATAATCAGGGTACTTAACAAACACTGAGATGTCATGAAAACTACACGGTTGAGTACTTTTTAAAAATTTTTTAAAAAATGTTCATTCATTTTGTTTTGAGAAACAGAGAGAGCAAGTGGGGGAGGGGCAGAGAGAGACACACACACAGAGAATCCGAAGCAGGATCCAGGCTCTGAGCAGCCAACACAGAGCTCCATGCGGGGCTCAAAGTCATGAACCGTGAGATCATGACCTGAGTCAAAATTGGCCACTTTACCAACTGAGCCACCCAGGTGCCCCCATGAATAAGGACTTATAAAGCACTAAGAAAAAGTACCTAGGACACAGATATACTATATAAATATTTTTAAAATATTTAAAAATAAATATTCAATTTCATTATAGTCAGGAAATCAGCCCAAACCTTTCCCTGAATTTCACTTTTCTGTCTGCCTCCATTCCTGTTTCACTTCTGTGTTCCTGAGGAAAATGCTTACGAGGGAATCAACAAGAAGACAGATTATTATTTGGTTGATTCACCAATGATTGGGTATCTGGTTGAAACATGCTGCTTAGGTTTGAGACCTGCACAATTTCCTCCTACTCCTTAAGGATGAGTTTAAATCTTTGTAGCTTATTAGCAGAATCAGATGTTAGAGCTTCGAAGGAAGCCAGCATGATCTTTGTATTGTATATTTTCACATAACCTACTAAAGTGTGAAATTTTAATCAGTCCTTTTCCTTACTGACTCCCCACTTCCCAAATGGGAAAATCGGACTACAGGAAAAGTGAAGGAACATTTAGTTTGAATTTCTGGGAATGTATTTATGAGGTTTCTAGTCACCTCCTTATATAGTTCAATTACAGCTAACTGTTCTAGGATAAAAGGGCTTCTAAGAATGCTTCTAGTGCTTTTCAATTCAAGTTAAAAAATGTTTTAATGTTTTATTTATTTTTGAGAAAAAGAGAGAGAGAGAATGAGTGGGGAAGAAGCAGAGAGAGAGGGAGACACAGAATCTGAAGCAGGCTCTAGGCTCCAAGGTATCAGCAAACAGCCAAATGCAGAGTTCAAACTCTTGAATCATAAGATCATGACCTGACCCAAAGTCGAATGCTTAACCGACTGAGCCACCCAGGCGTCCCTCAATTGAACTTTTAAATGTTCGCAAGAATATTTAAGACTCGTCACTGCACAAGAACACTTAAAGTGTCCTGAAGTCTTATAGTCATATATGAAAGAACTTGAAAGAGATTTTTAAAAAACTGGCTACAATACTAAGATCATATGTCATTATAAGCAATTCACTGTAAATTTAATATATTATGTAAATATATAAAAACTTTTTCTTAAAAAGTGTTTGAATCCTCTTTTTCTCTTTCATGACCCAAACTAATTACAGAATAATACTGTTATTAATTTTGTTGTTCAAATTGTACCACACTGCATTTAGCTGCCCTGTCTCCCTATTGTCCTCTGGTCTGTGATAATTTCTTGCCCTTCCTCATTTTTATGACCATGACAGTTTTGAGAGATACTAGTTAGGTATTCCAATGTGTGATTTTTTTCAAACACCACACCTTGCAATTAACTTAATTCTGACACTATCTACCTGAAGATAGCATCAAATCCCACAGGTTAAGAGCTCAGTCTGACAATACTTCCCTCACCTCTCATCTTACTTTGGATGCCAATTGAAGTCCAAGTTGTCACATGTGCTTCTGACCCATGATCTATAAAGCAGAGGTTCCCACAACCCCCCTCCTTCAGTTTGATTAATCTGCAGAAATAATTCATTAATTAATCAGAGAAAATTTTTACTTACTAGATTACCAGTTTATTATAAAAGTACATGATTCAGGAACCGCCAGATGGAAGAGATGTGTATGGCAAGGTATGGGGAAAGGGCTCAGAGTTTCCATGCTCTCTTCTCCAGCCATCTTCTCTGCATCCGCTTATGTTCACCATCCTGGAAGCTCCAGGACCTCATCCTTTGAGCCTTTTGTGTAGGCTTCATTATATAGGCATGAGTCATTAACTCACTGGCAATGGAAATCGATTCAACTTCCAGACCCTTTCCCTTCTCCAGGGGTTAGGGAGGTTGAACTCTAAGTTCCAACCCTCTAATCACCTGGTCTTTCTGGTGACCAGCCCCCCATCCCAAGTTTATTTAGGGTCCCACCCTAATTATCTCATTAGTATAAACTCAGGTTTGCTTGACAGGGACAACTAATGAATGACCAAAAAATATTCATATCACTTAGAAAATTCCAAGGGGTTTGAAACTCTGTGCCAGAAATTGAGGACTAAGACTATATATATTTCTTACAACACCTTGGGTTTTGTTTCTCGGGTGTTGTTGTTTTTTCTCATGAGTAGGCTAGAGTTATGGGTTTGGGGGAGAATACTAAAGAGGTGAAGTGTCCTTCTCATCAGATATGTTCATAGGTAATGGATGTTCCCACAACATCACTGGCTACCTTTGATCATCAGTTGGTTGAGGTAGTGTTTGCCAGGGTACTTTTTTTTTTTATTACTATTTTTTTCCTTATCAAAGCACTAATCTTTTGGGAGTGAGTCACTGTGTCTCGTTTACTCTCAAAAGGAAGAAGGGGTGTTGGGAAATCAAGCTCCACCTCATGATAGAGCTTACATATTTGTAATTGTCATGTAAGGAAGATACGCCTTCATTTATTTATATATGGACTCCTGAGTACTTATTTTATATTGATTTATTTCTTTTGTTACTCAAATTGTTCTAGTTTTTGCTATTAGGAGCTCTTTCAGTTGCCTTCTGTGTTCCTTTGACATATTTTGGTTTTTATCACTTCCTTACTTTCTGCCAATGTAACATATTCCAGACTCATCTTGTATTTTTCCTGCTCCAGTACAAGAATCAATTATTTCTCCAAGGACTTCTGGGTACTTTCATTGAAACGGTATTTAGAAACTAAGATCTGGATGTGTGTGTGCTCATCAATAGTGGAGTATCATTGCTTCTAGGACCTCTCAACAAACAGAGCTAAGTAATATATGTATATATACTAACTTAAGTATATACACGTGTCTATGGTTGTTTCTATATCTACCATATGTATCCAATAATAAGCTAAACATGAGTTCACACTGGTATCTCCAACTCTGATTCACTTCCATGATATTTATTCTAGTTGTCCTCTCTTGTTTATCTGTAACTTCTTTCTCCACCAATGAGAAATCTAGCACTCACTATCCACCTTGCTTTTACTTATTTAGCCAACCTCAATACACCTGTAATACCTTTCAGAATTTCTAACTTGTACTTCCATTTTAAATAAATGCCAACTAGAGCACAATGTTTATGTACAATTCCTTTCTGTCTTAAGCTTTACAGTTTCTTTACTTTTGTCTTCAACTTTAACATTTAGCTTTATAGTCCAAACATTGTTTTTCAAAGTTACATATAGGTCAGCTCTTCTTCCCCTTATCTTCTTCAGTGCTGATATGTCATACATTTGTAAAAAGTTTAATCCATTTGCCCTTCAGCATCCTGGCCGATGCTTTCTTTTTCTTAGTTTGCATATGTTAAAGTTCATTCTTTTGGATATACAATTCTCTGGTTTTTGACAAATACATGGAACCATGTATTCACCAACCAGTTCAACCCCTTTTTGAACTCAGTAAGGTTAATTTCAGGTCCAGACCTCCGTCCAAAAGTTCTGCCATCAGACAACATCTCATTATTTCCTATCCACACATCAAATGATTTTCATATGGCCCCCTCAATGTTCCCCAAAGAACACTGGATTCTTCCTTTCTCTCCAAATACTCCAGCTGTGCAGCTTTTGAGTGGTTGTGCTACCAAAGACCTGAAACTTTGGAGAAACCTGGATAATACAGAATGTTATATCTATTTCTAAAATATTTCCGTGGGTAGATTTTTTTTTTAAGAGAGAGAGAGACTGCACAAGCTGGAGAGAGGGAGAATCTAAAGCAGGCTCCATGCCCAGCACACAGCCTGGTGCAGGGCTGGATCATGACCTGAGCCAAAATCAAGTTTGGACACTCAACTGACTGAGCCACCCAGCTGCCTCCAAAAAAGGACTAATCTTAACATTTAATATTGTGTGCATTTGTTCCATCTCTATTTTTTTCTATTTTCTTATTTATCAATATATTTATCTGATTAGGATCAATAATAGATCCCAAACTGTTTCCACAATTATAATCTAGGTTTTATCATTTATAGGCAATTTAACCCTTAAAGTCTGCAAATTCAAAAGAAATTCATTTCACAGAAAATATACCAAAATTAGTACATCTTTTTATCATCTGTATAAGCCATATAAATATTTCAGTAGTAATGTCTTGACCAATCTTTTAGTATATAATTCCTTTGCTGTTAATTCAGCATATTTTTTTGGCTAAGATATTTTTCTAATTGTTTAATTTTGTCTTGGCTTCTTTAACAGGTTTTGAATCTGAATAATTATCACCTTTCATTTAATTTTTTTTTTCTCTTGGAGATGTAGAACACATAATTGTAACACCTTATAAATCTCTTTTTAAATTGATAAAATTTATCTTTCTTTGGATTTCTATGGAGATTAACAGGAGATGCTTGAAAACATATTTGCTGAAAGCCAACCTGGAACACAGAACTCTCAGATCTGCACATTTAAGTATTTTGCTTTGCATTCAAGGTTGTCAACATGATGTGTGGGCTTCTGCTTTTGCAATTATTTTAAATGCGGTTATTAAATCCCTTTGGGAAATTATTCTCTAGTTCTTGCATTTTTTTACGTACCTCCTTTTATTTAGTCAAGGTATTAAAAATATGTTCCTTTAGAGAAATATACTTGCTTTTCATTAAAAAATGAAAAGAGATGGGGAGCCTAGGGAGATGGGCGGAAGACAGAAAATAGGGCTCAGAGAAAAGAGAAACTATTATTGTTAGCCCACATTTCAATTTGTAAATGAAAACTTGAAGGTCAGAAGAAAGAAACTAGTATTTTATCCCAAAGTAAAATTTAAGATAAGACTAACTTTAACTCAGAAAAAAAAATCAGTTGTACATTTACATAATTATTTTTTAGTTTCTAGTTTCAAAATAAAATTGAGGTAAACATTTCCAAGTTGTTTTATTAGAAGATGGTACTGGTGTGCAATTTAATACCTTCAACTGAACACCCTCTGAATGAAACAAAAGATATGCATTTTTATTCTTGTCAAATTTAGGGAAATCAACAATATGATTAAAGGCTTTTAATTGAGAAGTTGCCAAAGACATAAACCAAAGATGACAAATATCTAACACAAACAGCACCAATCTAAACATACCAAGGCAGACATCAATAATCAGTCACAGTGATTTTGCTACTGTGTCAAGGAAAGATCTCGGATCCTTCTCCTCATAGCACTGCTAGGCATCTACTGCCAAGTATATAAAAGGAAAAGAAAAGTTAAACTTCTTTGCCCTTGACCAAATAACTGTAACCTTCCCACTTCCCTGAGGTTTCGTATGCATGACACAGGGTTTTCCGTATGTGCAGCTAGTTGTGGAGATGGTACTAGTTCTTGACTGATGCCAATAAAACTCATATTAAATGTCATGCACTTTCCAAGGATTTGTTCTAGTAGATCTTATTCCTACACACATGATATTACAAATTAACCAAAAACTCTTCCTCAAGAATATGAAAAATTTTCAAAAGATCTCTTATAGATACATTCCTTCCACATACAGGACGTGCTTACTGCCATGGGCATGGAGATTAAGTGATAAAGTCACTTAACAAAATAGTCAAATACGTAACATCTATTTTAATGAAACTCAGAGAATATGAGGATTATGAGTAGAATTAATATAGTAAAATAATGAGCAGGATTTACATTTACTGGGAGCTATATAAAAAACAACAAATCAATCTACACTAAGTTCATTTAGCCTCAGTTTTACATCTCCTAGGACAGGAATTGTGTAGCCTACAAAACAATTTATATTTTATCTGTACCATCTAATTAATTAAATGGCCCCAGAGTACCAGACTCACAAATCTCGTTAATAGCTGAATACTGAAATAAAGGCTGTTCACCCCTACTAGAATAATATTTGCATATCCCCACCTGTGATGGGTAATAAGTACCTGCCACAAATCAGAATTATGAATTTTGTACGCCTAACAAAACCGCAGGGGAAATTATACCTCAGACATTCCATAATAATTGCAGCTAAGCTGTTTAGTGCCATCCACTTATTCTGCCTGAAGTGTTTAAAGCAGCAACAGTTGTAAATGAATTCAGGCACATATTCAAGGGAATGTTTTTTTTTTTTTTAATTTTTTTTCAAAAAGTTTTCCTGTCTTGCCATATGTAATTATCTTTACGGAAGTATTCAACTGCAAGTTATAACGCATTCACATTTAAAGAAGCAAATTAGAAAAAATATAGAGTTCCTTCCATCAGCCTATTAGGTGTATATTAGATTCTATTATTGAAACTCTGGAATGGCTCAAGATGGGTTTCAAGGTACTGACATTCTGCAACTTAGGAAAGCTACATAGGATGGGATTCTAGTTGTGCAATCTGTAAATGGGTAAAATGATATTCAGAGTAGACATCCAGGAAATAGTGATGTATATGATGAAGCAAATGCTGGACAAGTAACCTCAGGTTTCAAGACTGCGTAATGTGGCCCATCTTTAAGATGGTTTATCTGACCTCCAGTTTTGAGCTGTAGAGTCCACAGGCCCCTAGGAGGAATCTAGCCTAAGAGCACCACAATCCTGAACCATTAGTGGGGAACAAGGAAAGCTGCAAAGGGCTGACGTATCTCTTCTTAATGTTAAGCTCCTACAAGGGAAGTGTGACGGTAGGACTCAGCACACAGCATCACACAGGAAGGGATAACAAATACTTCAGCACTCACTGTGAAACTCCCATGACCACGTGACGGTTAGCAGAACTATCTGATTACATGAGAAACAACTGCAATAGGGGTAAGATATGACCTGTTTAGGAAGTATGGAAGTTATTTAACAATTTAAGCGGCAATGAGGTATATTGGAGAGATAAATGAACTGAATATTGGAAGACCCAATTTCAACTCTGGCCAAGAATTAACCTTGAGAACTTGACCAAGTCAGTTTCTCTGAGTTTCTCTTTCTTCATCTGTAAAAAGTTAAAAAAACAAAAACAAAAACAAAAAAACGTTTCATCTATCTAGCAATGAACTAACCAAATTACCTACTGCTCAGGATGGCTGTGTGCTTCTGCAGCTACACGGTATACACCTTAGCATCACATTGTAAGTGACTGTCACTATTTATTTCCCCCCATTAAGGGTTTAGCTGATTGGCTGCCTTCCTTCTAAAGCAAGTTTCTCTACTTAAGAGGCTTTCCTGCAAATGGGAAGTAGGGGCATTGGAGAAAACATGAAAATAATCCAGTCCTTTAGGGACAAAGAGTCTCTTCCTACCTACTTTTTCCATGTATATGCTTAGCCTAAGTATATACAAGAAATCAACCTCATTTTCTAGAAAAAGGCTTTAAAAATAATTAGGATTTATATATTTTCAAAAGAGTGGGCAGGGCACAATGAGTCACCAAGAGGTGATTAAGTCAGGTTGTTTGAGGCTCCCTAAGGTGACAAGATGGTCTATAGACTTTAGGAAGAAAGCTTATATAGCCTATTACTATGATGAAGTGAAATCTAAAATTACATTTTATATTTGTAAAGGACTAACAGGCAAGGTCCCTATGGATTGTCAAATACTACATAAAATGCTATCAAAACCAGACCATAATCTCTCACTAACTTACACATTAGCCTGAGGCAGTAAAGATGGTTTTTATTGGAACTGGATTTTGTAAGGGGAAAAAGTAAGTTACGCACAGTTTATCCTGGCTTTTCAGGCACTTTGCTTCTTCCTTGAGTTAACATGACATATTCCAAGTGATTAAATAAACTTGTCTAGCAACTCTTCTCATGCACTTGAAAGGAGGCAAAGTAAAGAAGGATTTACTCTGAAGACAGGTCTTAACTCTACCACTGAAAAGTGTCCCTATTCTATTCTAATCATCACTACAGAAACCAAGAAAGGCAACAAAAATTAAAGCTTCTAAAGTAGCCTACTGTAAAGACACACTTATACTCCCTGCACTATTTTACTTACCACATCATACCTTTGCAGATCTAAAATAATATGGCTGGGAAGAATTCAGGAGATAGAGGAGGTATCGTTGTCAGCACATAATCCTGGTGAGGGTGTGAAGTGATGGACAAACATTTTGGCAAATTGGTAATTTTTTCATCAACAGTAACTTTGAAGAGCTTACAGTCAGATTTACAGTATGTGGCAGATTGATCAACCATCTCTAGATTCAAGTAGTCAAGCAATGTGCATATTGGTGTTTTTTTGTTTCATTCATAGGGATTTGCAGTATCCTGGAAACTAGGACGAAGCCTTTAGGTGGGAACCAACTGCTGACTGTGTAAAGTTGGCTCTTTTACCTCTTAATTTAATATCACTAAATTAGGGCTGTTTCCAGGCTTAGCTTAAGCCAAAATACAAAATTCTGACCTCCCCTAATAATTGGTGCCAACTAAGGATTAACCTTCTATAACTTAGAGAGGTAAAATGTAGAGGGTGGTAGTGAGCCTGAGTCCTGAATATCTCAAGTAGAAGGCCCATGTCTAATCTCCTGCCTCATGAGCACCTGAAAATGTGATGTGATAGAAAGCATGTATGAGCTTTGCTGTCAGAATGACCCCTGTCCTATCCCACACTCATCACTTATTACCTCTATGACTTTGGGTGGGTAAATCACCTCCCCTGAGCTTTAGTTTGCATTTTGTGTTTTTCCCCCATTCGTAAAATGACAGCTGTGTCAAAATATTGCTGGGAAGATTAAATAAGTTCTCATATAGGGCTCAGGTTAAATCATTTTACAGAAACATGGACTGATATTACCCCAGAACCTTAACATTTAAAAGATAAACAGCAAAGGAGGAGCCCCCAGTCTGGGACATAGTGACCAAAGTAAGAAAACGCTTTTAAATAGAAGAGATTAGTGTTCATTGCTATAGAAAGATCTAATAAAATAAGGCCAAAAACAATGCCTTCCCCTTTATTTTTCCAACCACTGCCTCCATTTTCTCCTTTGCTAGCATTTTCCGTCACCTTAGTATTTCATCAAGATTACCAATGAATTCTTGTCGCTAAACCCAAAAATCGCTTTGGCCCTTGTTTTATTATGGTAAAGCCAGGACAGTTTAGAGACTTAGAAAGGAAGACTTACAGGTGTAAAGAGTTTGCTTGGGTTTAGAGTGAGAGCTTGAAAGGCAAATTGCCATTTTAGTAAATGTCACAACTTGAACAAGCTATTTGATCATTCTCAGCCTGTTTTCCTTTTCTATTATTAGAAAGAAAGAAAAAAGAACCTTACCAAGTTCTGATAAGGACTAAGATCTGATAACAATACACATAAGCATAGAGTACCTTGCTTGCAATGCAGTAAATGCCCAGTAAAAGTTTTGCTTTTCCCTTCCCTGATATAAAATGGTACCACATAGCAGCCATCAGTTTCTTCTGCCCCTTATCATGCAAGTTCCTCCAGGTTAGGAAACATATTTTAATTATCTGTACATCCACAATGTCCACTGTGTGAAACACAGTGCATGTTCACTCAATTCTTATTGGCTGAATAAAACTGGAAAACGCCATGAGTAATGACACAGGGGAAGTCCTATAGGAGAAATGCATGATGCGGTGACACCAGTTTCCTAGTGGAAGTTTCTTCTGGGGGATCTCTTGAGAGACTGGTTTTTGAGAGATGTTTTTGAGTGTGTCATGGAAGGTCTGACACCAGATCAAGTATAATGAGAAGATTACAAATAATAATCAGTAATATTTTATAAGAATTTATTATGTGTACCTTGTGATAAGTGTTTTATATGCATTACCTTAATCATCACACAACCTTTAAGAAAATTGCTCTGTGTTCATTTTACAGAAGGAATAATTGCTTACACAATTAGGTAACTATCCAACATTATATGCTGGCTGAGAGGGAAGCTGGCTTTTGATTTTAGAGCTGCTTGTACAGTCTACGCGCTTAACCATTATGCCGTGTGCCTGACTCCTCACCAAATATGTGCTGTAAATACAGGACTGACAAGGCCTCCCTTAATGTGACTGCGGCCCACCTCTTCAAGCTTTTCACATGCCCCTCTCTGCACTCTTTTCCAGCCATATTTTCCTTCTATAAACATTCCATGATCTGTCTCACCATCAGGCCTTTCCACAGTTTCCTCATCTCCTCCCACCAAGTCCCCCCTACTTGAACAGTCTTGAGTGTGTTTCTTCCTCTAACTGCTAAATTATCCTTGATTTTAACATTTTAATGGGAGGAAGTGTTGCAATAGTTTAAATGGAGCATGAGTTTGAGGCCAGATGAAACCTGGTTATAATATGTATGACTCTGGGCAACTTAGTCTTTTGAATGAGGCACTAACCATAGTATTACTGACTTCACAGAACTGTTTTAAGGATTAAGTGAGAAAATGCATTCAAATCATTTGCTATGGTAAACAATAAATGGCATCTATTATTAAGATGATGAATAATTTTATTCTAGTCTTAAGATCCTTTATTGAAGTCATGGTCTAAAAGTTTTTCAGACCTTTTAATGTTCATTTCAGTTACACCTAAAATAAATGCTTATTAATGTATTTCCTTATATACTGCATTTTCAAAAGAGAAGCAAGACAGGAGTATCAGTAATTGAGCTTGGTATATGAATGAAGAAAACTTTTTCAGGGTTTCTAGGGGAAAAGGTTTCACATGAAATATTGATTTATTTGCTTTTATGTAAGACCAGAGAAATAGGACATTGAATTTGGGGGATTAAAATAAAATAGATCTTAAATTATATTTAAGTATGATTTTGACCTGGACTGATATTATTTTGCTTAACTGTTTCAGTTTTAATTTAGGGTTTAATTCAAATTAGGTAATACACTGCTCTCATTGCTATTTAAATTAGAGAAAAGTTGCATGTATTTTATGTATTTGTACATATATACCATGTGTGCTATTAAGCGCTGGAGAATATTATGAATTCACAAATAAGATTATTTTTAAACTACAATAAAAATACTGTTTTCTATTTCCAAAACTGTATTTTACAGTTTATAAAATATGACTGCTTTAATAAATGCTGGAGTTCTCCCATAATTCTCTTGGGTAATTTATTTACCCAAGGTTTTCATATGCTTATGACTAAATTAGGAATTACTAAAACCAGGATATATTTAAGCAAAACTTCCACAACCAACTAGGCTATGCATCTTCTATCTAAATGTCTCTTTCCTGGGGCGCCTGGGTGGCTTAGTCGGTTAAGCGTCCGACTTTCGCTTAGGTCATGATCTCGCGGTTCGTGGGTTCGAGCCCCGTGTCGGGCTCTGTGCTGACTGCCAGTTCAGAGCCTGGAGCCTGTTTCAGAGTCTGTATCTCCCTCTCTCTCTGACCCTCCCCTGCTCACGCTGTCTCTCTCTCTCTCCTAGAAATAAATAAAAATATTAAAAAAAAAATAAAAATAAATGTCTCTTTCCTGCTACAGGTATGCTGATGCATGTTCTCAAAGCTACGCTAAAGGCTGGTCAAAGCTATATTAAAGAACTATGTGAAAGGTGATTTTCATGTCCATGTGTAGGCTAAGTAGTCCTGTGGAAGGTTAAATGTGGTTGGATTGTTTTTTAATCTGTTCTTTACGTGTCTTCAGAATGTATCTTCTCTTCTTTCTCTATTTCCCAAAATTCATTCTTAGTGATGCCATTTCTATTTTCAAAGATCTTTAGTATTTAAGACTTACAAAATGAAAGTAAGTAGTACACCCTTCTTATCTTGGTGTTAAAGAACACCCAGATACCCAGATTACCCTTGAAGATGCCACAGAAAAAAAACGGGAAGAGACATGTAAGAGACACAAATCCATTTCTCTTTGGCTACTAGGATCATTACCTTGACGTATCACCTTGCATAAATAATTTCATCTTTTCTGAGCCTTCTCAACTGTAGGATGAAAGAGTTAAACCATGGTTTCCTAAAGTTCATTGTAGGTCTAGAAGATCATATGTTTCTGATTTAATCCTTCCATATATATTTTTTATGAGGTCCCTACATGTTTCATTAGTTTCTCCTAAACCATACCACATATCGATTTATGGACATACCTGTCTATTTTTTTTGGCTTCTTTTTTCTTGGTATTACTGACTTCTTTCAACAAAAAGTTCTCTTCATTTCTGTCAGTTCAAATTCTTCCAGTTCTTCAAGATTCCTTTCATATTACCCTCTCCATCAAACTCTCCCTGACATCTTCCAACCCATGGTGTTACAGTCTCTGAAATTTTGCTTGAAACTCTTTACTATATGCCATATACAGATTTTTATCATACAGTAGTCTCCCCTTTCCCATGGTTTCACTTTTCGTGGTTTCAGTTACCCACAGTCAACTGCGGTCTGGAAGCAAATGGTCTTCCTTCTGACATGTTGTTAGAGGTCAAAAGCAGCCTAACTCCAGGTCACAATGCCTGCGTCATTCGTTTCGTTTCACCCCATCACTTAGGCATTTTATCATCTCACATCATCACAAGAACAGAGGTGAATACAGTATATTCTGAGAGACCACATTCACACAGCTTTTATTAGAAATTATTGCTATAATTGCTCTCTACTATTATTGTTGTTACTCTCTTACTATGCTTAATTCATAAATTAAATATCATCATAGATATAGATGTAGATGTGGATATAGATATGAAAAAAACATCAAATATACAGGGTTCAGCACTATCTGCAGGTTCAGGCATCCACTGGGGCTCTTGGAACATGTGCCTGCAAATAAGGTTGGCGGGGCGGGGGGGTGGCTACTATATTGTTTCTTATTTTGTCTTACCTACAAGACTTGGACCATAAAGCATTCTCTTACTGCCTTCTGCATGTTTCTGTAGCACCTAATAGTGCATAGCACATGATAGGCACTCAATAAAACCCCTGTGGAGTAAAAAGTCTGGTCTACCATTCTGATACACTGTAAATGGTAAAATTATCTCTTGTTACAGAAAACGCTGTTAGCCTTTTATTTGAATTCCATTTTGTGTGTTGTTTTTGACTGTTCAAAGATGCAGTTTAATACTGTTTTTTATTATACCGTCTGAGTATTAGCTTTCCCCTGATACTAAGACAGGCGGAAAGATGATGCAGTTTGGCTCTTTCCTTTCTCTAAACCATTATGCAGAGAATAAGCTCTGGGTGATGAGGTCATACCCCTGTGTCTAACAAAGAAACAGGCTGCTTCTTAGAGTTAAACATCTCAGACCATTCCCTGTAATCAGTTAACAATTTCTTCTTGATTAAAATGTGTACAACTTTCCGTCTGCTTAATTTTGTAAATTTCTATTTTGGATCAACCTAAGAAGTCTTTCATGTTCCTTCTCTCCTTCACAAACATTTTTCCATCGTAAACGAACCTGTAATTGGAATTTAAAGGCCATTCCCCAGTGATGAATGCTGTGTGGATGTTAAAGCAAAGACGGCTCCGTTTCCTACTATCCTTTCACCCTTGTTATTATGACGGAGGCTGCATAGATCCAGTGGAATTTGGCAGGTAAAGGGACCAGGTTGAATTATCTCAAAGCCCTGGAGTTTTGGGCCTCTGGCTATCATGGCTGAGTAGCTGCGAGTATGCAGAAATTGTTGCTTTGTTTGCCCTGAATCCCTGAGCCATCTGCACCACACAGAAAAGCACTGCGAACTCAGTCATTCAAAATGAATATTTAAAAGTTCACTTTTGACATGCTTCTTTAAAAAAATTTTTTATCTGTTGCTTCTTAAATCTCTTGATCCCAGCTGTCCTGTCTCTCCTTGTGCTAGCATCATTCTGTGTTCCACTTAGTAGGATCAGAGATTGCAGGTTATCAAATGCAAGCTATGTTTTAGCCTTGAATTATTTTCATGGTAAACAACCAGGACAGTCTCATATTCTGTCAAGAGCTTGCTCATTTGTGTTCACTAAAAAATATGCATACGCAGGAGGTGTTTTATGTTTTCTTCCTGTTTATGTTGGGTTTGTATGCTTTAAACCATTTACTTTTTCAGAACATTGCACCCATGTGATGAGTGAAAATTAATGTCCTTTCACAGATTAAGAAATATCTAGAACAATTCTAAGAAACTCCCAAAGTGATAATATATATGAACTTTCTCTGCAGGTCTCCAGATTGGAGATACTTGTGGCAATGCAATGATTCCAGTTTAGTATGTAATACCTATAACCAATTTTTACTAAGGTCAATGGCTGTTACTGGTCTCAAGGCTGGGAAATTCTAAAGAACTAGTATTTATAGCAAAAATTCACGATAGTGCAATCTTTTCAGTTTTACACATTAAAATGCAGAATTTAGAAACTTAAGCCTCCCAAATTTGGTAAAAGGCCAATAGGAAGATGTCAGAGAGAGCTCTGTTCACACTTTTGAATACCATATGTGACTTTTTAGGATCTGGTCCTACTCAATAATAAAAAGCCTAATCCTCTAGCTACAACCTGTTGAAATCTTACTTTTGTCCAGGATTTCTAAACCTTACTATGTTGATATTTAGTGCTGGATAATTTTGCTGTGTGGCCTGTGTCTTGCATATCGTAGGATAATCAGCAGCATCCTTGGATTCTACTCATTAGATGCCAGATAGTAGTAACAACACCTTCCTGACTTATGGCAAAAAGAAAAGTCTCTACACATTCCAAATGTTGACTGGGGAAGGGATGTTGCCTGTCCACCCCCATTGGAGAACCTCGCATGACCTTTTATAATTCCCTGTATATACCAGGCCTGTCAGTTAGGATTTAATATAGTTTTTAGGTTTTTCTTTAACAGAAAAGAATTCAGTATTTCCAACACTAAGAGGGATTCAGAAGGACTCCTTCAGCCTGCAGAATTTTAAGGGCGTGGCACTTACAACTGTGAGTCAGATTAAGGAAGCAACTTCAACCCCTGCATCACCACAGCTATCTCTCACACCCAGGTAGCTTCTGACCAGACTCAGGAAATCAGAGCACGTATACCTGGACAAGCAGAAGCAACAATACGCCCAATCACACTTTATCCTTTTAAACCTCCCATACCTGTATATTAGTCATTGAAATGAACCTAATTCATAAACAGACTTCTAGCTTCGAGGAAGTTTGGGAAGTTTTATTTATTCCACTCTGGCTCCTGCAATACATGGAGAAGGTGAAAATCTGCTGTGCCTAAATATCCTATCTCGCACACTGTACTGCGGCACACCTGTTTGTTTGGGGTCTCTGTGCCCTCTGCAGAGGTATGCTTCACCCATTCATTCATTCATTCATTCATTCCTCCATTCATTCACTCATCAGTCAGTCATTGGCCAATTTCTCAACCAGTTCTATTGAATAATGTGTTAGGACTCTCCCAGGTGCTAATAGCTTGAATTAGTTTATTGAAACATGTTAATGGGGAAGACAAGAAGTTGAGAGGGTATGGAGAATGACAGACCCGGGCTTAAAGATGCCTTTGAGACTCTTTCTTTTTCCTTCTCTACCTCTCAACAGCCTTTTCCTAGAATGGCTTCTTCATGAGGTGGTGAGCCTAATTACTGAAGATTCCAGATTCACACCCTAACAGCTTCCTCACCATACCATCATTTTTTCAACAAATATATATTGAGAACCCACTAAATATTTATCTCTGTTAGGTGCTACACATGGGCTGTGAGAATTTGAAAAGAAAGGGTTTTCTTCTTCCAGTTAAGTTAAAAAAGAATAAATGAGTAACAGAGAAGAATCTCAGTTTTCCAGCTTGAGTCAGATGCTTCTTCTTGAACCAAGCAGTGGGCAGGGTATTATGATTGGCCCGATAGGAGTAAAATGTTTATACATTTGGACCATTCACCTAAGGAAGAAGTAGATGGTGGAAGTTAAGGTAGGAGAATTTCATGACGTGACTATCAGAGGAATCTCTGTGAGGCAGAAAGCTGCCTTACTTGTGTCAATTACAACTGCCTGCTATGTACTAGGTACTAGGTACGAGGCTAGGTGCCTGAGAATATCCCCGTGAATAAAACAACTTGCCCTGGAAAGAATTTTTTGTGTGTGTGAAACCTGATCCTGTCACCACCTGCTCATCACCAATAGAGCTAAACACTACCTCTTCTGGGCTACTCATCATTTGCAGCTACTATTAAGTTATTATTATTTCTATCTATCTTCCTCAGTGGACCATGAAAACCTTGGAATGGAAGCCTCCGACATCTTACCTTACTACTGTGCCTGGCATGCAGATGTGATTCCATGAATGTGTGCTGGCTAAGTGTTGAAAGAGTGAAAAGAACAAATGACTGATTGAGTAAATGAATAAATAAATGCCTTCCCTTCAGACAGAGACAACTGTAGATGAGGGTCTTTCTCCTTTCCTAAAGCAACCCCACTGGAGAGGCGAATCTGACTCACTGGACGGGTGATGGAAGGGCATCTGATCTACTCTGACATGTTTCAATTTAAGCTTATTCTTCTTTTGCTCCTTTGCTGTAAGTCTATCTTTTTGGCTATGAGATTTTTATTGAATTTTTGATGTGTGAATGAATCACCATGCAAAATGTAAGCTCTTTCTTGAATAAAATTACACAAACAAAATACTCCTGGAAAAATGAGGCAAATAAGACTCTTCAGAGGTGGTTATTTATTAAGAACCCCCTCCACATTTAAAATGCTCTCATTTCAATAGCCTTAAGTGTCTCTAGTTGGAATTTTAGTGAGAGAGACATATGATCTGTGAGAAGTGGCACTTTATCTTAGCTGGCTATGAAAGCATTTAAAAAGTTATAATGACTAAAAGTATTTTAAGTCGCCATATAAAATGTCTTCAGATTTCTTTTATCTTTTTATGGGGGGGGGGCAGGGAGAGTGAGGTGGTTATGACTATGATTAAAATCAATGAAGACCATTGCTGGTTTTAACACATGATGACAATATTGTATACCATGGTGGCACATAAAATGATATCACCCATAAATCCTTTGCCCTTTC
The DNA here is from genome assembly GCF_008692635.1 of Crocuta crocuta. Taxonomy (NCBI): domain Eukaryota; kingdom Metazoa; phylum Chordata; class Mammalia; order Carnivora; family Hyaenidae; genus Crocuta; species Crocuta crocuta. The sequence goes on along the minus strand of NW_027533089.1, from coordinate 6,960,322 downwards.
TGATGCTCCTAAGAAAACACATGAAATCATTTTGACTGATTAACAAGGCTATGCTCTGCAGGCACTACTGACCCTGAAGTTATTGGAATTACCTAAAGTATTTGAAGCTATAAATCAGGAACAGTTTGCATTATTAGCAGCAGGAAGATGTTTCCTAGGAGGAGGGAGGAAGACAACAATTATTTAGGGTTATTTGTGATGTGTTTCCACTGGATCATGGATAATAGAAGAAAATCGGTAATATTTAATTCTTACAAATGGGCTTATTGAAAATCAAAGGAGGCATCCCAGATTCAGAGGAAGGCAAACAGCTTTCCACAGATTAGGTTTTACCTTTTGGAAGGGCTGGATGCAGTCCCTTACATGGAACAGACAGGGCCAAATGGGGCTACTGATTTTCTATACCTCCTATTCTCACTCACTCTACCTCACCCTTAGTCCTCCAGTCCAAATAGTCAACTGGCTCATGGGTTTGTGATTGTAGTGGAGTGCTGGGAGAACACGGAGGCACACGGGATAACTGTGATATAAACATGGAAAAAATAAAACAGTGATACATTTGTCAAAATAAAATATCTAAAACCCAGTAAATACTGTATACATTAGATGATGTCTGTTGTTTAAAATCACAAGACAGCCAACAGGCTGTGTTATATTAATTGGAGGGTATGGAAGCCCATTCTCATCCCAATCATATATGTATCTCATTCCTCTATCAAAACCTTCTCCTGAGACAAAAGTGAACACCAGCTGGGCTTGCTGGTTCCAACACCACAATTTATGTGAGGTTTAGCTTTACTACAGTATTATACGGGCATCCTTCTAGATAAACTCTGTAGTTGGGAAACATGTTAATGAATATTAGGCGAAAGTTTAGCAAAAAACTGTTCATTAGATGTACTTAGTATTATTTTACTTTATTTTACTATCAGAAATTCTTTTGGTTGCAAACAACAGCAAGGGACTCAGATTAATTTAATTATAGCACTGGATTTTTAGCCTCACCTGAATTGGATTCCAGTATGTATACCTGTCTTCTCCTTATATATCTGTACTCTTTACTTTCAATCTACTTTCCAAGCCAGCTGGTTTGATGGAATAGACACAACAAGGGACAAGTTTTGTACCAAAGGCTCTGTACTTTATTAGTCTTGTGGTTGTGGTATGTAAAGTTCTCATTTATTCACCTGTACAGCAAAAATTAATACTATCTGCATCTCCTTTTATTCCTGATAGAATAAAATAGTAGGGTATGAAAGCACTTTGGAACCTGTAGGACATTGAACAAGTATGAGGTATCTAGGTCTCCTTACTTTAGGTTTTATAGTCTAAATAACTGTACTCTAGAACCTCCAAAAAAAGAAACTGGGATTTTTCAAAGGATACTAGTTGAACTCAGAGAATCAAAGGAAAAAGAATAATCACACATTAGGAAGTGGAGGAATCAAGATGGCTGTGGGGACTTAAGCTCTAAAAAATATAGGGCACTGTCTTCGCTATATGCAAAACTTATATAGCTTTACTACATATAAAAATTACATATACATAGGCATATATATATATATAATATATATATATTATATATTAAACTCTTTTATTGATAGGGATCTCTATATTGATTGACCAATAGATCCTTATCAATACCAGAATTTAAAGTAGCTCAATAAAGTTCTCCTTTTTCTTGCTACTATCTTAATTTTTGGAAATATAAAAATTTCAAATACTTAATATTTTGATTGACTTTGATGTGCAATATCACACATTTTTCCATTTTTCACTACCTATGCTTTGCTGGTACTCTAAGCAGATGCTTAGTCTGTCACTTGGCACTACCGTTAATATGATTTGATTCCAGTGACTTTTAGATTCTATTTCTCTGTCTTTGTGTTTCAAATATACCATAGAAAGGATCCAAATAGCCCATTCCAGGTCAATTATCTATCTTCACATGTCAAGGATTACAGGAACAAGTCGCATAGGCATGGCAACCAAGGACCTCCTTTCACCAAGACCATTTCCATAGAAGACAGATCACTGTAAACTGGAAATTCATTCTGCTAATTCTGTTTTTTTTTTTTTTTTTTTTTTTTTTTTTTTTTTATTTCACAGTTG